>NW_020664779.1:121529-266155 GCF_002925995.2 Terrapene triunguis
TCGAAGTAAGGTACACAACTTCAGCTGAAGTCGACATACCTTACTTCGAACTTACCGCGGTTCAGACGTGGTCCACACGCGGCAGGCAGGCTCCCCCGTCGACTCCGCGGTACTCCTCTCGTTGAGCTGGAGTACCGCAGTCGACGGCGAGCACTTCCTGGTTCGATTTATCACGTCCAGACCAAACGCGATAAATCGAACCCGGAAGTTCGATTTCCAGCCGCCGAACTAGCGGCTAAGTATAGACCAGCCCCAAGACTCCTTATGTACGTCTGTGATGCTAGATTGTGAAGTTCTAAGTGGTCTGTACAGCTTATGGTCATTGATGTTACTGAGTTGTTACTCTGAAAATTGCTGTAACATTAGATTTCTCTGTGTAAATCTACCATGGGCTGCCAGGAGTTACAGCACTTCCCTGCTAGAAAAGGTAACTGTTCTCCATTGTCCCTAAATGACTGTATTCTGACTATATAATGGGTATGCTGAAGAGGTTGCCTGAAGCCAGGAGAACCAGTTTTCTCCAACCTCTCAACGGATGTCTGTCATTTTAGAGCTGTGGAAAATCCCCAACAACATAACAAGGGAATCGATGGTGGTGGTAGGGCATATAAATTCTAGGTCCTCAGACACAGGAAGTTCTGGGCAGGCGGAGAGGAGCATATGCTTTTGTAGTGTGGGAGAGGTGCTTTAGCTGTGGGACCAATCAAGGTGAGAGAAAGCAAGCCCGCCTAGAGCTGGGGGAGAGGCTCTGAGTCAGAAGTCAAGCCATGAGCTGTAGCAGAAGGTTCCTGGACATCCCCCAGAGAACCCCTGCCAAAATAATGCTCCAGAGTGGTGATGAAACTGAGGCAGAGAGATGCATGTAGGATTTATTTTTTTGTACAGATCTCTGCATTTCTTGTGCCACTGAAGAAAGAGCAATGGTGTCTTAGGCCTGGTCTACACTAGGAGTTTGTCGAATTTAGCGCCGTTACATCGAAGTAACTCTGCACCCGTCCACACCACGAAGCTATTTAGTTCGACATAGAGGTCTCTTAAATTTGACTTCTGTACTCCTCCCCAACGAGGGGAGTAGCGCTAAATTCGACATGGCCATGTTGAATTAGGCTAGGTGTGGATGGAAATCGACGCTAATAGCTCCGGGAGCTATCCCACAGTGCACCACTCTGTTGACGCTCTGGACAGCAGTCCGAGCTCGAATGCTCTGACCAGCCACACAGGAAAAGCCCCGGGAAAATTTGAATTCCTTTTCCTGTCTGGCCAGTTTGAATCTCATTTCCTGTTTGGACATCGTGGCGAGCTCAGCAGCACTGGCAACGATGCAGAGCTCTCCAGCAGAGATGGCCGTGCAATCTCAGAATAGAAAGAGGGCCCCAGCATGGACTGATCGGGAAGTCTTGGATCTGATCGCTGTGTGGGGCGATGAGTCCGTGCTTTCCGAGCTGCGCTCCAAAAGACGGAATGCAAAGATCTACGAGAAGATCTCTAAAGCCATGGCAGAGAGAGGATACAGCCGGGATGCAACGCAGTGCCGCGTGAAAATCAAGGAGCTGAGACAAGGCTACCAGAAGACCAAAGAGGCAAACGGACGCTCCGGATCCCAGCCCCACACATCCCGTTTCTACGAGGCACTGCATTTCATCCTAGGTGTGGCCGCCACCACTACCCCACCACTGACCGTGGACTCTGAGGATGGGATATTGTCCACGGCCGGTTCCTCGGACATGTTAGCGGACGGGGAAGATGAGGAAGGAGATGAGGAGGACGAGGCAGTCGACAGCGCTTACAACGCTGATTTCCCCGACAACCAGGATCTCTTCATCACCCTTACAGAGATCCCCTACCAACCGTCCCCAGCCGTTAACCCGGACACAGAATCAGGGGAAGGATCAGCCAGTAAGTGTTTTAAACATGTAAACATTTATTTTTAACAGAACAGGAATATTAATATTAACAATGGGTTTTGCATGATTAGTTTGCCCTAGGCGCTTAACGTTTCAGTCCTGGGCAGTGCAACTATTGAAAAAAAAATCTACCAATGTCCGGTTTCGCATGATTGTTCTGCCCAAGCTGCTCTACTGTTTAGTCCCTGCCAGTGCAGCTACAGTAAAATGCGGTCTATATGTCCGGGGATAGAGCAGAAATCCTCCTGGGACATCTCGACGAAGCTCTCCTGGAGGTAATTGGAAAGCCTTTGCATCAGGTTCCTGGGGAGAGCGGCCTTATTGGGTCCTCCATGGTTTGAAGCGTTTCCGCGCCAGGAGACAATCAAGTACTCCGGGATCATTGCCCTGCAGAGCATGGCAGCATATGGCCCTGGTCTTTGCAGGCTTTCCCGAAGCATTCTTTCTTTATCAGTGTCTGAGATCCTCATCAGGGTGATGTCGCTCATGGTGACCTGCTTTGAATTAGGTAGGGGAATGTTAGTATTGGGACTGCTTGCCCGTTCCTTTACAGAACTGTAACCGGCGGTTTACAGCCACGCGGTGGAGGCAGGAGAGGGGCAGCATACAGGGATCTTTCCCTGGGACAGCCGCGAGGGGGTGGGACAGGGGCAGAGTTCATGCTTGCCGGATTGCTGGCAGCAGGGACTGGCATTGCTTTCAATGTGAAAGGAGGCCAATGCTACTATTAAAGTTTTAAGCAGCCACAAGTCTACGGCTTACCATGTCGGCCTGCTACACAAATTCCGGTGTCCTGCCCCGCTTCTCTGATCTGCAGTGCAAGACCCCAGGCACTGAATGCGAAGGCCGAAAATTCGACCTTGTCCTGAGGGGGCATGTGATAGGTGCTGTGCATGGTCTTGTTCACAGAGAAAGACTATGTTCTTTGTTCACAACTACATCTATCTTTCTGAGGAATTCACTCCCTTTTTCCCATTCCCACAGTCACAGCTGCGACTGTCTCACAACCTAGCCTGGCATCACGCTCCCAGAGGCTAGCGCAGATTAGGCGTAGGAAGAAGAGGACACGGGAGGACATGTTCTCGGAACTTATGGGCTGCTCCCGAGCCCAGGCAGCACAGCAGACCCAGTGGAGGGATAACTTGTCCCAAATGCACCGAGCACACATGGAACGGGAGGAGAGGTGGCGGCAGGAAGACCAGCAGGCGACTCAAACGCTGCTTGGACTAATGAGGGAGCAAACGGACACGCTCCGGCGCCTTGTGGATGTTCTGCAGGACCGGAGGCAGGAGGACAGAGCCCCGCTGCAGTCTATCTCTAACCGCCCTCCCCCGCCACCAAGTCCCATACCCCCCTCACCCAAAGTCCAAAGAAGGAGGGGCGGCAGAGTCTGTGAAAACTCTCACTCCACCCCTACAGACTGCTCTAGTACTAGAAGGCTCTCATTCCCCAAAATTTGACAAGTCCTTTCCTTCCCGCCTCACACAAGCCCCCGTCCAAGTTTCACCCCCCAGTTTCATGTGTGGTTGTTAATAAAAAATACGTTTCTGTTCATTACTGTTTCCATCATGTTCTTTTGGAGGAGTGTCTGTCTGAAGGGGGGGAAGAGGGTTGGTAATTGGACAGGACAGTCACCTTTAGCAGGGTACAGAGGCGGGGGCAGGTTCAGCAGCAGGGCACATACACAGTGCAGTCACTAGTTACCCTGGTCAGTCTGGGAGGTGGTTTTCATGTTCTGTGGGGCGCGGGGGGGTGCTCTGTGACTTTGTGGTGGGGGAGGGCAGTTACAGATCTTATGCAGCGGTCCTTATCCTGGATCACAGAGCCACGCAGCAGGGGATCTGTAACCGTCCTCCCCCTGCCACAAAGTCACATAGCCCCCACACACACACGTCCCGATCAGGAGGGGTGGCAGGCTCCGTTGAAACAACCAGTCCACCACTGCGGAGCCTGTCATTCCTGGAGTTTAGAAGCGTCATTTGCATCACCACACTACACCCGCTTCCCAACCACAGTCTGCGTCCCAGGTTTAAAACATTCCCGCGAAAACCGTAATAAAGAAAACGGTGTCCATTAACAAAATTGAAGTGATTTTATTTTTAAAGGGGTGTGTGTGTGTGAAGGGGGTATGTAACTGGAGAGGATAGTCAACATTAACTGGGTAAAGAAACGGGGGCAGGTTCAGCTTCTCTGTACATAAACTTAACAGTCACAGGTTACCCTGCTCACTCAGGAACCTAGCTTTCAAAGCCTCCCGGATGCACAGCGCGTCCCGCTGGGCTCTTCTAATCGCCCGGCTGTCTGGCTGGGCGTAATCAGCAGCCAGGCTATTTGCCTCAACCTCCCACCCCGCCATAAAGGTCTCTCCCTTGCTCTCACAGAGATTGTGGAGCACACAGCAAGCTGCTATAACAATGGGGATATTGGTTTCGCTGAGATCACAGCGAGTCAGTAAGCTTCTCCATCTCCCCTTGAGACAGCCAAAAGCACACTCCACCACCATTCTGCACTTGCTCAGCCGGTAGTTGAACAGTTCTTTTTCAGTGTCCAGGGCGCCAGTATAGGGCTTCATGAGCCAGGGCATTAGCGGGTAGGCTGGGTCCCCGAGGATCACTATCGGCATCTCCACATCCTCAAGAGTTATTTTGTGGTCCGGGAAGTAAATACCTTCCTGCAGCCGTCTAAACAGACCAGAGTTCCTGAAAACACGAGCGTCATGAACCTTGCCCGGCCATCCGACGATGTTTGTAAAACGTCCCCGATGGTCCACCAGTGCTTGCAGCACCATTGAAAAGTAGCCCTTTCTGTTAATGTACTGGCTGGCCTGGTGGTCCGGTCCCAGGATAGGGATGTGAGTTCCATCTATAGCCCCACCGCAGTTTGGGAATCCCATCACGGCGAAGCCATCTATGATGACCTGCGCGTTTCCCAGGGTCACTACCTTTGAGAGCAGTACCTCAACGATTGCGTTGGCTACTTGCATCACAACAACCCCCACGGTAGATTTGCCCACGCCAAAGTGGTTTGCGACTGACCGGTAGCTGTCTGGCGTTGCAAGCTTCCAGAGGGCTATGGCCACTCGCTTCTGGACAGTCAGGGCTGCTCGCATCCGGGTGTCATTGCGCTTCAGGGCAGGGGACAGCAACTCACAAAGTTCAAGGAAAGTCCCCTTCCGCATGCGAAAGTTTCGCAGCCACTGTGATTCATCCCAGAGCTGCAGCACTATGCGGTCCCACCAGTCCGTGCTTGTTTCCTGGGCCCAGAATCGCCGTTCCACAATATCAACATGACCCATTGCCACCGTGATGTCCTCGGTGCTGGGTCCCGTGCTTTCTGACAGGTCTGTGCCACTCTCAGACTTCAGGCCCTCACCGCGGTGCCATAGCCTCCTCGCCTGATTTATCTGTATCTGCCTCTGGGAAAGGTGGATCATAAGCTGCGAGGTGTTGACAACAGCCATAACTGCAGCGATGGTCGCAGCGGGCTCCATGCTCGCAGTGCTGTGGCGTCCGCGCTGTCACTGACCAGAAAAGTGCGCGAACTGATTTCCCGCCGGCGCTGTCAGGGAGGGAGGGCGGGAGTGACGGACGGATGACGACAGTTACCCAAAAGCACCCTCGACACATTTTTTTACCCAGAAGGCATTGGCGGCTCGACCCAGAATTCCAATGGGCAGCGGGGACTGCGGGAACTGTGGGATAGCTGCCCACAGTGCACCGCTTCCAATGTCGACGCTTTCCCCGTTAGTGTGGACTCACCGTTCGATTTTGTAATATCGATTCCACATATTCGATTTAAGTAAAATCGAACTACTCTCGTAGTGTAGACATACCCTTAGACTTTGCATAGGCTTCTTGTATATGTTATGTGCTACACCTGTCATGTCCCTGAAAAGGTAAAACTAAACCAGATGTTCTTGTTTTCAGGTGGAGTGCTAAGAAATGGGGTTGTCTCAGGAGGTCAGTACTAGTTCCAAGGACTGGGCAGTTGGAGCATGAGGTCTCAGCTCTCAGAAAAGGGGGCTAGAAAGAGGATCTGCACCCTGCAAGTATGCCTAGGAACCCCAAGATGGGCAATACCTGCATTCTGTTCAGATTCTGGAGGCTTAAAGCACATGGGATCCAGCAGTTGTTTCTCTCATAGCAGGCTGGTGGGTGCCTGAATGAGGGTATTTGACTAAATCTGTGACATTAGTGGAGTAAATTTTCTAGGGGGGCAAGATCCCCTTTTGTTCTGAACAGCACACGGACTTCTGATTTGGTGTGAAATTGTCTCTTGAAATTTTTTTTTGCCATTAACTTCAGTAAACCCATGGTTTCACGCTGGGGTCTACATCTACATGCAACTACATAACTTATCTTTTGAAATAACAAAGTATTGTTGTTGGGAGACCTTTGCCCATGCCTCCTCTTAATTCCCTTGTTGCTAAATCCTCTGCTGATTACCATCCCTGGTAATCAAAAGGACAAGTATCTTAAAGCTAATGCGTCTTGTTTGAGAATCTCTTGTGATGCTTATGTAAAGTTCATCTGAGAGTTGGGGGAGAAAACAATAGTGAACAACCCCCTCAATCAAGTTGACAGCTGCATAGTCTTCTAAATAGTTGCTTTGTTGTTTTGAATAACAATTTTGGTCTACCTTTTTTTTTTTTTTTTTTTTCCCCCCCCCCCCATCATTTTTGCTACTCATGACCTCTTCAGTATTCACCCTGGGCAATTGATTAAAGTCCTTTTAATACTGGGTTGGTATAACACTGGTATTTATTGTGGGAAATTAATACAGTAAAAGCTGTGTTATCTGGCACTTTACCAACCAGAAAGCTCTAGAAACTGGCATTTCTGATCTCCATTAAAAGTTTGGCTACCTGGATCTGTGTGGTTCCCTGGAAGGGGGAACATGTCCCTGCTGCTCTAAGGCGGCAGAATGGCCACTGGAGCTCTGTGCGCTGTCCCTGCCCCGGCCTGAGTGCTGGGAACCGCGGCCAATGGGAGCTGCAGGGGCACACCTGGGGACAGAGGCAGCGAATAGAGCGGCCTGGCCGTGCTTCCGTCTAGCAGCAGCAGGGACATGTCGCCGCTTGCAGGGAGCCACCCGAAGTGAGTGCTGCCTGGATCCGGCACCCTGAAACCCCTCCTATGCCTGAGCCCCCTCTGACACCCAAACTCCCTCCCTCCATTGGTAAGTATAAATCTTAACTGGAATTTTTGACTAACCAGCATCCCCCATTCCCGCAACATGCCGGATAACACAACTTGTCTTCATAAAACAAATTTCCTCCCTCCTCCCCCCCCCCCCCCCTGCACAGAATGACTTTCCTTTGGAAATAGGCTTTTAGAATTTTTATATTTAACTCTTGGTCTCCACGAAGCCCTCTTTACTCATCTTTGTCATGCATGTGCGAAAGTTTAAAAACAATTCTTTCCCTCTTATTTGTCTGAGGCAGTTTTTTCAAATGTATATTGGGTTGTGCTTGGCTCAAAATTTGTTCCTTAAGAGTGTATGCTAGGGAAGCACTTAGCATTCATCTTGGCAGACACATCTCTTGTAAGTCTGAATGAAGTTCCTTTTCATTTTTCTAATGTTAGGACACTATCATTGTCCAGCACAGAAGAATATTAACGTACCACAAACAAGATTAAGATATTTAGCAGCTGGAGGGAAATACTTAATCACAGTGAAACTGCCTAGTAGCAACATGATAGGGAGGGGTCTGGTTTCATAGTGATTCAGCCTGAAGGTGTATCTACACTTAAATCACTACAGCACAGCTGGAGTGCTTCAGTGTAGGCACTGCCTGTGCCAATGGGAGGAGTTCTCCCATTGGTGTTGGTAATCCATTTCCCTGAGAGGTGGTAGCTAGGTTGATGGAAAAATTCTTCCATTGACTTAGTGCTGTCTACCTGGTAACTTAGGTTGGTGTAACTACGCCACTCGGAGGTGGATTTTTCATGTCCCTGAGCAGCAGTTATGCCAACTTAATTTTCTAATGTAAACCAGGCCTGAGTCTTGAAAATGCTACACTGATAAGCATTATGTAAGGCCCCCACTCAGTGACTTCAATGGGCACTCAGACACTTAAGTTAAATCATATATTTAAGTGCTTTGCTGGTAATGCTTATAATTAAGTAACCTAACAAAGCTCCAGCATAATGCACCCAATGTACTGGAATTGTCTGGTGTTTTAAACAGAGGGTCAATTTATCTGTACAAACCTACTCTGAGCTGAAGTAATGGATAGTTTTACATACAAAAACACTTAAAGTTGAGGTTGCAAGGTCAAGCATTCAAAGGTTAGGAAATGCCAGATTTAAGCTTTCTACCGCACAGCCTCTCTTCTCATTTGTAATTACCATGTAATGCGTCTGACTTGTGGAATTCAAAGGTGTGCCAGCTTTGCTTGGTCCTCCAGGACTAAGCCTTGCACTTCAGGCACCAGAGTTTCTGCCGCCCGTGGTAGAACAAATTGCCAATTCAGTTTCTCTCAATTACTTTTGTATTATACCTAACTTCAGCATTTTCAGCTTCTAGCTGTACTGTCCCTCTCTTCAACTGAGCACTCATTAGAGCATTAAGGCTCTAATCCTCTGGTTCCTCCAGTATATCTCTAGCAAGCCCTCTGTACCTCTCCACAGCAGCAGAGAAGCTCTGTAAACATCAAGCCAAGTCCAAGAGCAGGTTTTCCAGAGCCTGAGGGCAAGCTGTGTCCTGCTGCTGCAAGTCAGTGACCCTTGTGCCAAGACATGAGTTTTGAGTTGGGCACTATGCAGGGGCCTCGCCGGAAGCTGACTGTGGGAGGGTTTGATCAAGAGCCTCTCTCAGCCTGCATACTTGGGTAATGCTTAGAAACTCTAGCGGCTCTGGGTCCTCAAAAGACACAAGCATTCCCTTAAGAAATTGGCAGAGCTTGTGAATGTCTTACAGCCTCAAGCACCTCTGTAATTGTCTATAGATCAGACAACTGGTTGATGGCATCCGTTAACAGTTTCCAGGATACTCCATTTCATCTAGTTTATCCTTCCAATAGATTTTAACACATCCACACCCTGACTAGTCTCCTGGACAGAAGGAAGAGTGGTGGTGGAAGAAGAGTGAAGTCTGAGGCCCCCAAGGGCTTATCTGCACTTAACATATTTTTGTATCACTTAAGCTGCTCAGGGATATGGATTATTCACACTCCTGAGCGATATAAGTTGTACCGACCTAAGCACCGGTGTAGACAATGGCTTCTCCCCCCTATATAACTACCACCTCTCTGAGGCAGAGTTGTTATACCAATGGGAGAGCTCTCTCCATCGGCTTAGAGCATCTTCACCGCTCTCTAGTGTAGACTCCCTTAGTATGGGGGGAGAAATGGGGCACACAAACCCTTGGTGGGGAAGAGATTGGGGATCCTGATATGGGTGAAGTGGGCACACAGAGCCCCAGCCATGGGCCAAAGGAGGGGCATCAGGAAGGGGAAGATATTAGTCTCTTCCATAGTACTCTGAGGGCTCACACAGGTCCCTTGCCATGGGGACTCTATATGGGAAAGGGAGAATAGGGGTGCACACAAACTCCTGATATGGGTCAAGTGGAGTTATACAGAACCCCTGGCAGTGGGAGTTTGGGGAACCCTCATGGGGGAAGAAGACAATGGAGGACACACAGAGCCACTGCCATGGAGGAAATGTTGGTGTATGCGGGGCTGCTGGTGTGGGAGAATGGGGGAGCGTGATATGGGAGGAGGGAAGGAATGGGGGTTGCACAGAATCCTGGATGGGGGAGATCGGGAGAGTTGCAGGGAGCCCATAAAAAGGAGGGGAATGGATGGGTGGCACTCAGGGGCTGGGGATGTGAAAAGCCTCTGGTGTACACATTGTGCTGGGCCTACATAAGATACAAAGTGTGCAGACCCCCGCCCCCAGCTTATACTGTTAATGAGCAAGTGATATAAAAATCAGGCTTTGAACCCTTTCTCCTTGGCCTTCCACACTGAAGGAGTGTTTACTGGGGCTTCTCTCCTCACTGTGACTCCCTCACCGTGCTCTATATCAGGCTCATTACTCTTTTCCCTACTCCCCCAAATGGCAACATGTTTGTGTGTGCAGAGAAGTCTTGTCTCAGGTAGCTGTGGAGTGAGAATTGTGGATGTCAGCCTGTGGACCCTGTTAAGGAGCACTTAATGCAGTCTGTGCTCGGAACAGAGGCTCAGCTATGCCATAATGGGACTTCCTGGGGTGAGTGAGAAATCAACCCCCTTTCCATGTTAAAATGGCTCTTGACTTAGTAAAGCCCTAAAATACTCAGTGTTAAGGCTTTCAGTTCCCCCTTCCACTCTCCCCAAAAGAGAGAGTGCAATAACTTTTCAGGAAAGGAAAGTAGTTGTTCAAGCATTTTTAGAATCAGGATTTTTCCTGCGCATACAGGCTTTGAGGACATAAGATCAAAATGGGTACTTCTGGTTAAAACCAAACGTTAAACTAAAATGTTACATTAAAAATAACTAAGTTGGGAGATTGCTAAATCTGAAGGTGGGTGCAGCTGCTGCTCCACTATTGAGATGCAGCCATACCTTCAGAAGGGGACTTCCTTCCAAAAGATCCCATACAAATGAGGACACTACATAGAAACCTCAAAGCCTTGACTGAAGCCATTCAAACCAAGTATTTCCTATCCTTCTAGGGAAAAGCTACTTGGTGGAAAGCAAGTGGCTCGTTATCTAGCAGTATGATCCTTGCTTTGAGCACGAAAATGAAGGGAGGCATCAACCCTCATTATCAAATGTAGCATAGGAATCTGTACCAACACCAAGGTTATTCTAGATGGGACTGTTCCCCTAGCATGGGGGGAAAAAATCTAGAACAGAAACTCCCAAGGAAGTCCTAGAATATATTTTCTTCCCAAATTGCAGGAGCCAACAAAATCCTCAGCATGACAGACAAGCATCTATATAAGAGTTTGCTATTCCTGTATGAGACTCTTCCTTTTGATCTACCTTCTTCATACAGAGTCTGAAACCATGCTTGGTAGTAGTCCTAGCCAGGCTCACCTTGTACATTATGCAGCTCTACCCATTGATGGACAATATGCCAATATGTAGTGTTCAGAGAAACAGAGCCACTCACAATTATCCAGGTGTTGAAAATGAACTTTTTGAACCCAACGGAGAATGTTCAACTCGCTGTCAAAATAGGCATGTCTGTGGCCATCACTTCACCATCTTAGTAAGACTTAAAATCCACAGCAGCTCCTGGTGACTTTAAAAAGCCTACAGGAAGGTATGCCGTGGATTGGGAGTAGGACTCCAGGTATGGAAGCTGGGAAGGCTGGGGAGTAGATGACAAATGACTTGGGAAGCTGCTTGGGGCAGGGGAAGGTTTGCTGGTACTAACTGGGCCAAGGAAAGTGTGTGTTGCTTTAGAAATCTCTACAGGCACCCTGACTTGGGGTAGTGGAAAAGTCCTACGGGCAATGAAAATTCCAATCCAGTTGACATCTTCTTTTAATTAATCACTTGTACACTTGATAGCGCATCATAAATCCAAGGTCACTCTAATCTTTTATTTTCTGCAAAGAAGTAGCTTTGTAATGCTACCTGTGAAAGTCATGGATTCCATGAGTCTCCAGCTCTTCCTGTGAAATTTTTTTCTGCCTCCATCTTGTTGGTGGAAGACTTAGTCTGCATTCCTGCAAAGAAGGTGGTGCTGATAAAGATATTACTGCCATTCCCAGGAGGACAACTGAAAATCAAACCTCCCCCTGTAGAGGAGAGGTTTTTAAATTAATCCACTAGAGAGGTACAGTGGCCTCTGTAACCTGCTGCCTAGAGGGATCACCATTGAGACAAGGTTGCTGTTGGTAGAAGGATGCCTCTGAACAAGTGTCGTCATTTGGCGGGTAGGGAAGAGACATTAATCACTTCATAGATGCTTATTGGGACTTAGAAATGCTTTAAGGGCAATGTTGAAGGGGAGTAGTGGATGCCGAATTGACTTTGGTGCTATGGACGGTATGTTGAGGATTGCTTCTTGCAACACTGCTGCTGGCACAGAGAGCAGATATGAGGGGAAATGAAGATGTCACTGTGGGATCTCTTCTCTGAGTGGAAGGGAGAGGTGAAGATGTTTCCATAAGTTCAAATATCTGCTTTAGGCAACTGTCAACCATAACTGTGTAGAATGGCTACTTCCTGTACATAAAGGAATCTAGGTGTTGTGTGCCTTTAGAAGTGTGTATAACGCATACATTTGCAAATACGTAATTTGCAATCTTGAATTTCTTGATATTTAGAAATTGCTAAACTGGCATTAGCAATTTTAAGTGGTTGTCCAACTAAGGCCTGAATTCTTAATTTGGGAGGAGGAAACTGCTTTTTGGGGGGGAGGATGGGGAGGCGAGGTGGGAGGGTGGCAGGAAATGCTTTCAGTCCTTAATAGATAATTTACCTTCTCTGCAATTCCATTAAATATCCTTGCCAGCAGAAAAGAAGAATCTTCAGTACAGTGCTGACCCACACTACTGATATTTCACAATGCTAAACATCTTACTGCTCTGCACAGTTTATGAATTATGATATGAGACTCTTACCGTACCTGACTCTGATTAGAATACTGGCGCATGTAGGCTTTTTGCATATTATAACTGTTCATTTTGGTTTGTATTACAAAAACTTTTTAAATTTTCTCCATACCCTGCTTTAAAGAGCAGGCAACATATGGTATACGCTTCATGAATTAGCCAGCAGGGGACATAGAGCATGGAGTGAAATCCATCAGGGAGTTGTCCGAATGACTTCGGTTTTGCTCAACCATTAAGGATAGTGAGCTAAAGGATTATACGTACATGTAATCATTAGGATCTACTCAGTGGAACATTGCCACTTGTCATTTTCATGCCATTAAAAAACATCTCCTGACAGTCATGCACTTAGTCTTTTATATTGCACTGTCACTGCATTAAGCTCTGAATTTTTGAATGTGCTTTCTCAAAGTTAATACAACTATTTGTTTGAGTTGCATTTTTATAGTACAACATTGTATAGTTACTGGACGCCTCACTTAAGTGAAACAAAGTGAGTGCTCCGCTGACTGTTGAAATGGAGAGATTAATAAATCTTGAAGTTAGCCAGATTTGATCACACTGGAGTGTAATTATTGAAACCAATATTAACAGTTGCGCTTTTTGTATCGTAGGTTGCAGGTTTTCAACAAATACCTAATGGTGACAATGAGACAATGATTCCTGTACTGACTTCAAAAAAAGCAAGTGAATTGCCTGTAAGTGAAGTTGCAAGCATTCTTCAAGTAAGTCTTGTTTTTAACAGTTTACTTACTACAACACTGCTATAGTAGCAACTATTTAAGAGGCTATTCAAGGACAGATTTAATATACTTTTATGCAAATAAATACAAACATTGGCCTTCAGCTTGATTGCAACTATTAGCTATTTTGAATGCAAGCCTGTTTTGTTTTGTTTTGTTTTTAAATTGGCAGTTGAAACTCTGTTTTGAGAAACCTTTCATTAAAATTTCAAGCACCATTTCCAAATAAAGTAGACATTATGAGCAAGTGTCTCATACAGTAGCTTAAATATTTTTTTAAAATTCCTAATGAAAGTACTCTGCCATCTAAAAATCAAGTCCCATGAAAGAAAAAGCGGGTATCTTTATCACTGCCTTTGAGAATATTTTAAAAAATAAACAGAATTGCTCTGTTCTTTTTACAGACTGCTCAGACTAGGCTTTCTAACTTAATAAGATGTTAAAGGCTTTAAAAATATTTTTCCTTTATGTTTTTTCTTAAATATTTTTATTAAAATTACTTTGTAGACCTTATTCTTGAAGCAGGCATCTATCAGTCAGGTTTGGCAGTGACTTAAATCTGCAGTTATATGTGACTAAGATTATAAATTTAACTTTTTTAGTTTAAAAAGGCAAATATTTTGCATTGGAAGTGCCAATTGCTTGTGAGACCTCACTTTTTTTTGTATTCTCCTACCAAGAAATGTTTTTCTTCTCCTCCTCCTTGGAAGCATTGGCAAAATGTCTATTTGTACACATGCTCTTGCTACAAAATATATTTCATTTCAACTTGACTACATTAGACAGTTTAGTTTGACATCTAATAGCAGTTGTGTTAACTTGATCAAATTTTTTTTTTAAACAATTTAAAAATCCAGCGTGTGTTGAGGACTTGTTCAACTGTAAAGTGTTCTGAGTTGTGCAAGCGCTGTAAGGCCATGAATGTTGGCTCTGTATCGACAGGAAAGGTTGGCTTTTTTTGTGAAACACCATATTTTCTGCACCAGTTTCCTGCACCACTTTTTTTCCTTCACCTATGCCCCAAATATCCTTTAAAACACTTTAGCAGCCCTCAGGATGGGTGGAACATTATCACAGTGTCCTGAACCATCCTCCAGCTACCACTTGTTCAGAGCTGGATGATCTGGCAGTCACTGCGGTTCTGGATCCAGACCTTTGTACCGATGCACCAACATTGGATGAAGTAAAGTGTGCCATCTCTAAACTGAAAAATGGATGCGCAGCCAGTGCTGATGGCATCCCCTCAGAGCTGCTAAAATGTGCTATTGATCCTGTAGCAGAATCACTTCTGGCCATCTTTCATCTGGTGTGGAGAACTGGAACCCTGCCAACCGCCTGGAAGTATGGTATTGTGATCTCACTCTATAAGGCCAAGGGACCATGCAGTGAATGTAAGAGCTACAGGCTGATCACCTTGCTCTCCGTTGCAGGGAAGGTGTTCGTGCATGTTTTTCTGGCACACCTGGAGCCTTTGCTACATCAGCAGTATCATCCCCAACAGTCAGGCTTTACGAGGAACAGGTCCACATTAGATGCCATTTTGGCCCTTTGCTTGTTGTTGGAGATGCATCATGAGTTCAGGAAGCCCCTGCAGGTAGCATATGTTGATCTTAAAGGCTGCATTTGATTCAGTAGACAGTGTCACATTACAGAAAGCCTTAAAGGGCATAGATGTCCCTACCACTCTGCTGGACTTGATTAGAGAGCTGTATAATAGAATCACTGTCCGTGTTCATCTGGGGAACTGGATGACAGCGCCTTTTAAATCAGTATCTGGTATTAGGCAAGGTTGCATTTTGGCCCCTGCACTCTTTTGTCGAGCAATGGATTTCATAATGCAGCATTCCGTCAGGTCCATAGGCATTGAGATTGGTGATCCCTCACTCACAGACCTTGACTACGCTGATGACGTTCTTTTAGTACAGAGCCCCGACAGGTTTCGTGAGGCACTCCAGCATATGGAGGAGGTATCAGCTAAGATTGGTCTGTGTTTCATGGTCTCAGACAACTGCAAAATTTAGGACCAGGTCCACACGCGACTCCAATCTCTGAACAACAAAACTGTCGAATCAGTTTCTAGCTTTTGCTATCTGGGTTCTATACTTACCAGCTACTCCAGTTCTCACACGGAGGTTCTCCATCGGATTGGCATCGCAGCATCTGCCATGGGCCATTTACAACGGATATGGAATCAACATTATCTTAGTATGACAACTAAGTTCAGGATTTATTCGAGCTGTATCCTTCCCATACTGTTGTACAGCTGCGAAACATGGACACTACACTGCTCAGACTGGACAAAGCTGTAGGCTTTCCACACAATGCCAACATTTGTATATTGGGCATAAAGTGGAATGACTTCATCTGTAATACAAATGTTTATGGTCGCTTGGGCCTACAGACTATAGAGGCCATTGTCTGCAGGTGGTGCCTTATACTTTTCAGACATGTCACAAGGATGCCACAAGACATCCCGGAGAACAGCGTTCACTGGGGTGGCTTGTAACATCCAGGATAAAATTCCACCAACCAAAGGGTGGAGGTGGTACAAAGGCAGACCCCCTATTACACGGGTTCATCAAGTCTGTTCCGATGTTGGAGACTCAGGCTGTCAAGCCTTTGCGGTTGTGCAGGAACGGATCGAACCGAATGGCAAACGATTGCTATGGCTGACTATTTGGCTAAGCGTTGAAGAAGAAGAAAAGGAGGAGTGGAGGAAGGAGGACTGGGAAAAGAGCATGAGGCTGAAGCAGTCTCATAATTCCTTATTCAGGGTGCTAACTCTGACCAGGTTTTTGTGTCTGTAAATCTTGGGTCAACTTTCAGGGTACATGGTCTTTTGCTGCTGCTTTGATCCCAAAGGTGCACATGCTCTCTTGGTTAATATGAAATGGATGGAGTTTTTGGCCAGTAAGGGACCAGTACTTTCAGAATATGATCACTCTCAAATTGTTGACAAGTAGTCACTAAACTCCTGACATAATCCTCAAGAGCCTGAATGTCAAATACATTTTGGCAATCTATCTGGGTGGGATGGGGGGGTTCTGCAGAGAAGAGGTATAATCTGTTATGGATGTGGCGCAGCATCCTGTACTATAGTGTTTGTGGGCTCTTTTGTGTATATACCATCCCTGTGTAATATGAAGAGTAACTTTTTTGCTGCTGCTTGTAACCCGCCAATTTTTTTATCTCCTTATCACCAGTATGTGCTGTGTGGAGTCAGTAATTGCACATTCTCTCCATGTTCCAATAGGCTGATCTTCAGAATGGCTTAAAAAACTGTGAAGTTTGTCATAGGCGGACATTCCATGGATGGAATGAGTTTGATATCAGTGAGGATGAGCCACTATGGAAAAAATACATTTCTCAGGTGAGTTTGTGGCAGTTCTCACTGACTGTCACCTTGTTACCCCCCTGATCTCAGTCAGAGGAAGTCTTGCCTGTACCTGGTGGCACCCAGCCAGCCTTTCAGTCACTCAAGCACGCTCCTCTGGGCTATGCCAGCCCTGTCTTTGCCTTGCAGGTTAACAATAGGTACACCCCAATTCCTGAGTCCCTTTGAATTGCTCCCCTGTAATATCCAGCCCCTGACACTGGCTGCTTGCAGAAATCCCAGATCCTCTACACCCAAAGGTATAGGTTACCAGTTTTGCCTTAAATCACCACTCCTGTAAACTACACAGCACTTGTGAACACTCATAGTAAAACAAGAGTAGGTTTATTTAAGAGAGAATAAAGATTTGACTAGAAACAAGAGTGTGGTGGATACAAATGGCTACAATAAAAATCACAAAGTAAACCTGGTTCTGTGCTTATTTATATAGTTACTTTTTCTATCTCAAAGTAGGTCTCTCTCCTCTCTTCTCCTCCTGACCCCCCCCCCCAAATTATTCAGAGACGGCCGGTTTCCCAAGAACCAGGATCCAAACATTAATGAAAACACCCCTTTTCCTACAAAGGGTTTCTTAATGAATACATTGAGTGTTTCTCCTTCCTTCCTCTGTGCTATACTGAAATCAGTCTTTTGATTCTATTCACAAACAGGGTAAACCCTTGTCTTGTTTTATAGTTCCTTTTGTTTATCTTAAAATGGTTTTGATTGTTTGCAATTGTATCTGCTTGAAAAGTTTTAGTGTTGTGCAAGGCTAAACAATTGAGCCTTGCATTGCATCACTGGCTAAACAGGGCAGGGTGACACCCCAAATGAGCCATCACAAAGACACATTATCCACTGGTGACTAATTTAATTCAAAGTCCATAAAGCATATTTTCAATATAAATACATCTCACAATAATTATGAATCTTGACCAGTAATGAGCTTCCTTTAGATACCTTATGCATTATTCTTTATGGATAAATATCCTGTATCGTGTATTTGGTATAGTGAGTTTATCAGATCTAAAGTGTGATTTGTTTGCAAAGAACACCTTTGCTTAGAAGCCTTTGTCAGTTGTTCCCTCCACTGGGTTTTAATTTTTAGTACTTTGTAAAGAAGATTGCTCTCCAGTCTTCAGTTCTCCGCTTTCATGGCCTTACTCTGATACAAACATAGAAATGGGTACTTAGTACAGTGATCAGTTAGGAATCCTGTAGTGTAAAATAGCTGGTTTATATATTGTAAGGCCTTTTATTATTTAGCAATACACAAAGGTCTTAATCTGTTTCTGAATCTCACATTCATGAATGAGTAGTCTAACGAAACTGGAGCTGAAATAATTAAGAGTTCTCTGGAGGCTAAAATGTGAACATAAATCACCCCCTCTAGGTGATCATATATAATTCCATATATGTCTTTGAGACTGTTGGGTAAATTTTCATGCCCTGTGTAAAGTACGGACCCCAAAGTAGATAAGACAAGACAATTAAAAAAAAAAAAAAAAAATTAGAGGCAAGCCCTCCTCCCCTGAGTGCGCCATGTTCCCGCTTCTCTTCTCTCCCCTCCCACAGCTTGTTACACTGCGAAACAGCTGTTTTGCGGCAGCAAGCGCTGGGAGGAGAAGCAGGGACGCAGTGCACTCTGGGGAGGAGGTGGAGGTGAGGTGAGCTGGGGCGGGGTGGGGAGCTTGGCTGCCAGTGGGTGCGGAGCACCCACCAATTTTTCCCCGTGGGTGCTCCAGCCCCGGAGCACCCATGGAATCGGCGCCTATGGCTCCTATAGATCTGAAGCAAGCATGATGTGTATCTAACAAGAAATCTGTATGTACAATAAAATAAGAAAACGTGAATTGAAAATTAAATGCATATTTCTGCCTTGACACCGCAAAGTATGGGAACCAAGTTTGTCTGTATCCGCAAAAAGAACAGAAGGGAAAGTGGGTGGGTCAGCTTTTGTGGCCTGCATCATGCGGGAGGTCAGACTAGATGACCATAATGGTCCCTTCTGACCTTAAAGTCTATGAGTCTGAGTCTGAGAAGTACTTGTGGCACCTTAGAGACTAACAAATTTATTTGAGCATAAGCTTTCGTGGGCTACAACCCACTTCTTCGGATGCATAAAATGGAACATCTATTGAGGAGATATTTATACACATACAGAGAGCATGAAAAAGTGGGAGTTCTCTTCTCAACTCTGAGAGGCCAATTAAGTAAGCCCAGTACAGGCAGTTTGATAAGAAGTGTGAGAATACTTACATGGGGAGATAGATTCAATGTTTGTAATGGCTCAGCCATTCCCAGTCTCTATTCAAGCCTAAGCTGATTGTATCTAGTTTGCATATCAATTGAAGTTCCGCAGTTTCTCGTTGGAGTCTGTTGTTGAAGCTTTTCTGTTGCAAAATTGCCACCCTCAGGTTTGTTACTGAGTGACCAGACAGGTTAAAGTGTTCTCCTACTGGTTTTTGAATGTTATGATTCCTGATGTCAGATTTGTGTCCATTTATTCTTTTGCGTAGAGACTGTCCAGTTTGGCCAATGTACATGGCAGAGGAGCATTGCTGGCACATGATGGCATATATCACATTGGTAGAGGTGCAGGTGAACAAACCCCTGATGGCATGGCTGATGTGACTAGGTCCTATGATGATGTCACTTGAATAGATATGTGGACAGAGTTGGCATCGGGCTTTGTTGCAAGGATAGGTTCCTGGGTCAGTGTTTTTGTTCAGTGGTGTGTGGTTGCTGGTGAGTATTTGCTTCAGGTTGGGGGGTTGTCTGTAAGCGAGGACAGCTCTGTCTCCCAAGATCTGTGAGTGAGGAATCATCTTTCAGGATAGGCTGTAGATCTTTGATGCGCTGGAGAGGTTTTTAGTTGGGGGCTGAAGGTGACAGCTAGTGGTGTTCTGTTATTTTCTTTGTTGGGTCTGTCTTGTAGGAGGTGACTTCTGGGTACTCGTCTGGCTCTGTCAATCTGTTTTTTCACTTCAGCAGGTGGGTATTGTAGTTTTAAGAATGCTTGATAGAGATCTTGTAGGTGCTTGTCTCTGTCTGAGAGATTGGAGCAAATGCAGTTGTATCTTAGAGCTTGGCTGTAGACAATGGATCGTGTAGTGTGTCTTGGATGGAAGCTGGAGGCATGTAGGTAAGTATAGCGGTCAGTAGGTTTCTGTGTATATGTATACATATACACAATCTCCTCAATATATGTTCCATTCTATGCATCCGAAGAAGTGGGCTGTAGCCCACAAAAGCTTATGCTCAAATAAATTTGTTAGTCTCTAAGGTGCCACAAGTACTCCTGTTCTTTTTGCGGATACCAAAAAATTACATTCATCCTGGGAAGATGGAAATTAAGAGATCTCCATATCCAAATCCACTGTTGTCTTGCATACTGTTAAGAATTTCTGTATTCCCCAAAGAGAGCCATTCAGGTCGCTTCAGAGATTAAAGAAGATCACACTTGTTTTAGTAAAATCTCTGTTACCATTTGAAGACCTGTTTCTAAATCACTCATCTAAACAGAAACTTGGTTCAGTTAGTTCAACTTGATCCAAAGCCAACATATCAAACTTGCTGCAAGAGGGAGTGTTGGTAGTTATTCTTCCAGAGTGTTGCTGAATTACTTTTTCCTTTTTTTACTTTCAGTTTAAAAACCCTCTTATTATGCTTCTCCTGGCTTCTGCGGTCATCAGTATTGTAATGCATCAGTTTGATGATGCTGTCAGTATCACCGTGGTAAGAAACTGAAATTTGCCTTGTCTTTGGGTTTCACTTTTAAAAAATGGGTATTAGGTTCCAGTAAACTGGCATTTAGCTTGGAAAACACTGGAATATTAAAGTTAATGTGCACTGTATCACTCCTTTCTAACTTATAAGACCAGTTACATGCTGCTGTTCAGTAACAGCCTATTCTTAATTGCAAATGGAAAATCTTTTCCACAATGTACAGTTGTTAAAACTAGATCTTGCGTTTGTTAAAATGTGTTTGACGAATATATTGACTAGCTCTCAAGTATATGAACAACATTTACTAAATTAAAACAAATGCCAGATGAACTAAAAATACTGAAGGTGTTTGACATGTTTTATTGCTACCTTGACAGTTGCAAACAATCTGTCCAGTATTTCTCTTTGATAGGATATATGTTCCAAATCTCTTACTGGCCTTTAATCCTAAATTGTGGCTGCATTACACAATTGAACCATACTTCCTATCAATGACCTATTAAGAGACTCCTTGTTTGTATGTTAATTAAGTTCTTTGAAAGATGCAATCTAGAGTCATCAGCATCATAAGTACATTTCAATTATTTTTTTCTCATTTTCATCTAGCCAGAAAGAGCAGAAGATGCTACCAGAAAAAAAAGTCTTTGTAGAAGTCTGTAGATAAGTGTGAAATAAGCAATACACTAGTGGGCCAATAAAATATTGCTAATTATTTGTCTGTCTGCAGTAAGGAGGAAATTGTCACTTTTAGTGACTTCAAAAAAGTGGTGTCCTAAGTGTGTTGTAAATTGTGATATAAGGTGGGTGAAGTGGTTTAAAAATATATTATTTTTATTGGATCAATGTGTTGGTGAGGAGCAGTGGCGGCACCAGCGCGCCAAGCGCGTGCCTGGGGCGGCAAGCTCCAGGGGGCGCCCTGCCGGTCCCTGCGAGGGCGGCAGTCAGGCTGCCTTCGGCGGCTTGCCTGCGGGAGGTCCGCGGATTCGGCGGCGGGTACGCAGAATCCGTGGGACCAGGGACTTCCTGCAGGCATGCTGCCGAAGGCAGCCTGCCTGCCGTGCTTGGGGCGGCAAAAAAGCTAGAGCCACCCCTGGTGAGGAGACAAGCTTGAGTCCTCTCAGAGCTCTTCTTCAGGTCTGGGAAAGGAACTCCGTGTCGCAGCAAAGATAATGGCCCATTAACACCTCTGCAGTCATAAGACAAAAAGAGGGGGTTAGTGGTTACAAGTTGGATTTATGGCTTATTACAATAGGGTCTCTGTTCAGTCCATGACTTTTTTGGTGTCTAGCAGAATATTAAGCTCCAAGGCTTGTCTTTTGAAAATGTTGTGCAGGTTTCTTTTCAGGATCAGGACTGAAAGGTCAGATATGGTGTTTGCTTTGTGTAAAGTGTTCACACTCAAGTGTTTAATCTTATTTTCCTGTGTTGGTTCATTCAAGAGTATGTGGGTGAAACTAGACAGTCACTACAATTGTTAGGTCATTTAGTGCACTGGATGAGGTGCACCACGTATTGTGATAGACGTGTAGGATACATGGGTCTTGTAAGGTGTATTGTGGGGGGGTGTTGACCATTGTAGCAGTGGAGATATGTCTGCAGGTTTTGCATCTGTTCTGCTAGCGTCTGATGCCACTTTGAGTTGTTGTGTCCTGGTCTGTGGGGGAGTTTGCTTTTGATGGAGAGGCTGGGGGGTTGTTTGAAGGTCAGATGTGGGGGTTCAGGAAAGATTTCTTTCAGGATGGGGTTCCCATTGAACCTGGGTTTCAATGTGGGTTGGTAGGTGTGCAGTCAGGTGTGTTTTTTGAAGCAGGTTCTCTTGGTGTATTTGGGTGGCTTGTTTCATGATGTGGCCTACTTCTCTGGTGGTATCCTTGTTTGGCAAAGGTGATTTTTAAGTGTGTCAAGGTGTATATACTGGACTTTCTCCTTGGTGCATATTCTGTGATAGCTGAGTGCCTGGCTGTAGATAACAGATTTATTTGAGTTTCAGGTGGCTACTGGAGCTACAAAGAAGTGTGGTGATCTGTGGATTTCTTGTTTGTGGTTGTCTGTAGGGTTCCATTGTTAAAGCTGATTGTGGTGTCCAGGAAGTTGATGCTAGTGTAGGAGTGATCCAGAGAGAGGTTGGTAGACAGGTAGTGGTGGTTGAAGTTGTGGTGGAAGTCTGAGGAAGTTTGACATCTGTCCAGAGGATGAAAATATCATTGATGTATCTTTGGTGTGTCACTGTTTTCGTGGTGCATTTGTGCAGAACTACTGCATATTGGCTGGCATATTGGGGAGCCATTCTAGCACCTATGACTGTTTCCTTGGTTTTGTGCAAAGTTTACTGTTGAATGTAAAATTGTTATGGGTGGGGATGAAATGGATGAGTTTGATGTTTGGGGTGGATATCTGAGGGTTGTCTATCTTGCAAATATTTGAAGCAGGCAATAATGCCATCATTGTGAAGGATGTTGCTGTATAAAGAAGACCTCTATGGTGGCAAGGATGGTGTTTTGAGGGAGGTTTTTAATATTGTGGAGTTTGAGCAGGAAATCAGTTGTTGTAGAGGAAGTTGGCCTCCTTTTTTTTGAGTGGTTTGAGAATGGTTTCTGTGAGTTTCAATATTTCTTTAGTAAGAGTGCTGTGGTCCGATATGATGGGTCTGCCTGGGTTCCCTTGTTTGTGTATCTTGGGAAGCATGTAGAAGGTCACTGGGATGGGTTTGTGGGGGATGAGTTTGTAGAGTCTTTCTTAGCATTGTTTGGGGAAGGATTTGGTATCCTTAAGTTCCTGGATAAATTGTGGTGTGGAGTGGTTTTCGGGTTCTTTCTAGTAAGTGGTATAGGAGAGTTGTTGGATGGCCTTGCTAACATAGTCGTCATGGTTGAGGACTATAATGGTGTCTTTTGTCTGCTGGTTTGATCACTATCTGGTGGTTAGATTTCAGGAACTGTATGGCTGTCCTCAGTGGTGGAGCGATTATGGTGGATGTGATTAAGGATTTTGCAGTCCAGTTTTTTTCTCAAGCAATCAATGTAATGATCAAGAGTGCTGTCATCCGCTCTGTGGTGTCCAGTCAGGTGATTCTTTTTTCTTTGATTGTTGGTGGGGATGTGGTAATTGTAAGTGGTGGTGTCATTGTGGAAGAATTCTTCTTCTGCCCCACCACAGAACTTGATACCATACTAACATGGAGACCAAGAAGTTCAGTCCCTTATACTAAGCAGTCTGTTCCACCTTGCATTTTGCTGTTTCCTAGACCTGAAGAAGAACTTTTTTTGTCTCTTGAAAGCTTGTCTCCCTCACCAACAGAAGTTGGCCCAATAAAAGATATTACCTCACCCACCTTGTCTCTCCTAATAACTTGGGACCAACATGGCAATGAGTACACTTCAGACAACAATGGTAAATTGCGGTGTCCTTTATATCAGAGGTCAACAGGTGGCAGGTACAAAATTGAGCTGGTTTTAGGCTGACCACCTGCCTTTTTCTCATAAGAAATGTTACTTCTAGTGTTAACTCTGGCAGGTTAGATAGAAAGATGCAGCTTTGGGTGTTAAAAATCTGACTACTTCTACGTGAAGATGACAAACTATGCAGTTCTGTAGTTTAAGCATAGTGCTCATTTGGGATGTTCTATAGTATCTAATGCTCTGCATGGACATCTAATTCTGTTATCTACCAATAAGTTGTGTACTTAATCAAAGTTCAATTAGGCTTGACCATTCTCCTTGGGATTTTAATGGATGGTGTTAGTGTATCTGTCCCCTTGAGCAAGGAAAAGGGAGCAGAGGTGGCTGTAGTCTCTGCAATACAGCATCAGAAACGTACCTGTGGCTATCAGTGGGTGAACATGGGGGCTGAAGTACCTAAGGATACAGAGAACAATTGCAGCTAAATTACACCTCCTCATAATTGTTTTTCTTTTGTCTGGCTCCTCCTAGTCAATCCACCTCTTAATCTTGTTGCTAAAATACATCTTCTGGAAGCTGTTAGAGAGGCTTTGTAGTAACTTTTTAGATGAAAGTGCAGAAAAATCTATCCAGCCCCTTAACTTTGAGTAACTGGTCTATAATAGTACAAAGAACCTCAACAAGAAAATCAATACTGCTGGAGAGTAACCATGCTATGGAGGGGTGTAGAACATATACATTTCACACTAAAATACACAATGCTTTGTTTACAAAACATATACTAATATCTCAAAAGTGAGGCTTAAATATATTCCTTAGAGTAATTAAATAACATTTCTGGTTGCAAAGCTGTAAGTATCTTGGTTGTTTTTTCCAGTAGTTATAGTACATTTGTAATCATCTCTTCATTCATATAGGTATAGGTATAAGTGAAAAGAACATGACCAGTATACCAGTTAGACTATACCTCTCAGGTACCTTTGTGTACATCTGCCTGTTGCCACCTTTTAGAAATGTAGTGCAAACAGCAATTTTTTTCTAAACGCTGAATCTCCTTGTTCAAAACATGTATCTGCCATGTGTTTGAAATTCACATTGAAATTGTTTCTCTGTAAGCCAATTGCATGAAAGTTTTAGATTTTCCCCAACATAATGATAAAACTGGTATAAGCTGCCCTGTTTTTTTAAATAATGGATCTTTCAGGTAGCATAGCTTTACGTGTACTGACAAATATAACTAAGCTAGAGCTAATATGACTGTTTACTCTACCTGATATTTGGAATTTCAAAAAATTAACTGCTTTTATTTCTGTTCAGGCAATACTCATTGTTGTTACCGTTGCCTTTGTTCAGGTAAGAACTCTATTTTGCCAACTTAAATCACATTAGTACTTCATATAAATTCTTCTATGTAAGCAATTGCTGTAGTTTTCCTAGAGATATTGCACGATTGTGAATGGCAGAGAAGATTGTCCATGCTTCTCAATTTTTTTCATCACAACCTTAGATCTGGTCTATAAACAAACCACTTTAATCAGTGTAATTATAGTTAGAGTGGTACACTTACACAGGAATAGCTGTGTCCACGCTATGGGGGTTGTACTGCTTTAACTACATTGGCAAAAAATCACAACACTAATAGATGTAGCAGTACAAAAAATAGACTTTTGACTACATAGTTTTTCTTTATTTTTTGAGTGACCACAATAGGTTTGTCTTAACAGACTGGTTAACTCCCAAGTATGGACTTCCCTGGCTGTTTCAGTGCTAGTTTGTTTTTCACTGAACAGATACCGTACTGACTCAAACACTTTATTCTCAATTTATGCGGACATCATGTGCAGAGCAGTCTTCATTTTTTTAATCTTGAAAAAGTTGACTGGGAAAAATATCATACTTCACAAAGTATATTTCTCATTGAAAGTTACATACAAATACGAACTTGAGTTTTTGAAGCATCTGATCTCCAAAAATGTAAACTATTTTTGTAATGACAGAAAATGGACTAGTTTTCAACACTGTAATTCAAACACAAGAGTAGTTCCAAAAATAGCATCTGAGCTGAGAACCATCATGAAAAATTTCAACTCAGAAAGTTTTTCAGCTTAAACCACTGAAAACCGTCCTTTCATTGTAAGCTCATATCTCAGCAGTAATTTAATCTTGCTGGAAGCATTGCTCTAAAGAGCAAAGTGATAAAGGAAGGAATCTACAGGATTCTTTAGCAATATATTAAGATTGTGAGCTTGTCAAGGCTTGCAGTATATTTTTGTCTTTTTTACTCCTGGGAGAGTTCTGCGCCTAAAAATTCTGTGCCAAAAAATTAAAAATTCTGTAAAATTCTGCATTTTATTTGTCAAAATAATGCAATATAATCACACCAGTTTCAATTATTTTGGTAATTGATGAAAAAGGTGACCACTATTCAGCATTTCCTGAACATGAGAAAGTTAAGTTACAAATACTTGGTAGCCAATACCCTGCATTCCAGTTATAATCCTGGTTGGCTACTTTGGGAAGTACTTGATTCTGTTTGTCCTGATGTTTCGACTGCTTAATAAACATTTTATTTGCCCTCAGTCTCTCTCTTTTATTTACTTTTTTTTTAAATGGGTAATTGTGCCACTCTGGCACAGGAAAAAAGCGAGACGGCACATAGATTTTCCTAGCTGAGGATTCCCTTACTGTCATTTACAATAATACTCCTTTACACCCCTCTGGCAATGTAAAGGAGCCTTAAAACTTTTACACATTTTATACTCCTGGGGGAATTGACTAAGAATGGAACATTAACAACTGTGAGGGCAAGTTGCTACATTTTTTTGCTCTGCCTCAGGGGACATGCTTACCTCCAAACAGCCCAAAGCCCTACCCCTCCACACCTGGCGAGGCACAATAGCAAGTGAGGGGGACAGTCTCTCTCGCTCCTTTGCACGCATACCCATTCTCCTCCCTGCACCCATTCACCACTGTGACTTACACTCTGCTGGCTGCTCTGGGTGCTTGAACAGACTCCCCAGGCTGCTAGGGAAGGAGCTCGTATTCCCCTCAGATTTTTGTTTCCCTATTTTTTTTCTGCGGGGATCAAAGAAATCTGCAGACTATATGAATTCTACGCCCCCTGAAGTAGTGCAGAATCCCCCCAGGAGTAGTCTTTGCAACACCTAGCATCTCTGAGCCTGATTGGGTTCTCTGAGTACTACCTTTAATACATAAGGTTGGCTTAAGTAGTAGGTACAGTTTTATAGAAAACAAAAAACCTGTTGATCAGTAATTTTTTCTCTCACATTATTTGTGGTCAGTTTCAAAGGCTTTCTCTTCTCTAATTGCATCTTTATTTCACTGCAGGAGTACCGCTCAGAAAAATCTCTCGAAGAGCTTAGTAAACTTGTACCTCCTGAATGCCACTGGTATGGCGCCTTCTACTGTTTCAGACTTAAATTAAGTGACAAAGCTGGTTAAGCATTAAACTTAATCTGCTGTGAATGTAAAGGCACTTCGGGGGAAAAGCTTACTGTAATTTACATAACCCTATGATTCCACATTAGCATGTCAAATTGTTACACTATTATAGAGCATGTTAAAGGAAAAGCTTTCCAACTATAAGGATAGTTAAGCATTGGAATAGGCTCCCAAGGAAGGCTGTGGAATCCTCATGATTGGAAGTTTTTAAAGAACACGTTGGACAAACACCTGTCAGGAATGGTGTAAGTTGGATTCAGGGGGCTGGACTTGATGACCCCTCGATGTCCTTTCCAGCCTTACATTTCTATAATTCAATGGATCTGACCTTAGAAATAGTGAATTTTTAAAGCTTTTTAACTTAAGCATAAAATATCACCATGAATCAAGACACTTAGAATGGTGCAAATCAGGTTACGTTTCACACCATAGTAATATAAGGATAATCTTGTTCTCAGTGTCATTGTTTGAAACTAGTCTTTGGTTGCAATGTAGAGCTAATCTACTTAGAATCAGTTTGTTTTTATCCTGCCTGTAGTACTATGTAATAGGGATTTCTGCCCCAAACAAAATGCAGGGAAGTAATTCTTAAATTGATAATGCACTTCCACTTTTGATTGACTATATATTTGTGTTCTCCACAGTGTACGTGAAGGTAGGGTGGAACACACACTTGCCAGAGACTTGGTTCCAGGTGATACAGTCTGCCTGTCAGTGGGAGACAAAGTCCCTGCTGATCTACGCTTGTTTGAGGTATGTGTTTAGAAAATTCTTTTAAAATTGGTTTGGAGGGGGAAGGAGGCGGGAGGGACAGAAAAGGTAAATGAAAACTTATATACAGGAACAAAGATTATTATTGTCTAGTGGCTAAAATACTTGGCTATAGAGAATGCTAGTGTTTTGCTTCCAAGATTTAGATTTTTGGGCAGTGTGTGATACACATACATATAGGTGGCTACTAATTTTCCTGTAATATTTGTGGGGGAATTGGGAGGACCTGATTCTAAAGACCCTTTCAATTTTTACTCCAATTTACTGACTTAATTTATTAGTCAGTTAAGTACTTTCCCTAAATACATGAAATACAGCAGGCTGTGAAATGATCATTTTGTTTTGCCAGTCTGAATCATCAACCATCTATCTGGCAGTTGTTTGCAGCTGATTTTGATTTTTTTGTTGAATCTTTCCTTATATTAATCTTATTGGATATAACTTAAATGTTCCAATTTGTTCATAATTGAGTATTTAGACATTATAGATGCTTATGTAGTCGTGCCATTCTATTTTATATCCTTTGCATCAGAAATGTAATATATAAAATTGTCTAGTTTACTAAATATCTGACTTCTAACATGAGTATGAGTACCAGTGTCTAGGTGTTAGCAATAACACTGATCATATACACTTCTACCCCGATATAACACTGTCCTCGGGAGCCAAAAAATCTTACTGCGTTATAGGTGAAACCGTGTTATATCGAACTTGCTTTGATCCGCCGGAGTGCGCATCCCTGCCCCCCTCCCCCGAGTGCTGCTTTACTGCGTTATATCCGAATTCATGTTATATTGGGTCGCGTTATATCAGGGTAGAGGTGTATATAAATCCTCCAAACACAACAAAAAGTGGGATATATATTTATTTTGCTTTCTGTGATCCTTACTTCCCTTGAAGCTGAAAGTTATGTTCTTAATATTGGTCTCCTCTGTGATGTTAGGCATTTTCAGGACTCTTGTTGAATTGATTGGAAAAGTCTTGGAAGCACTTGCTGTGTGTTAATGCAGGTTTTTCTATGCAGTGTCCCAACTAGTTCCCTTTTGAGACTTTTTTGGAAAAACTAGTATCAAATATAGTTATTAATCTACAATACACTTTTTCATTGCTCCTGTCTTATATCTGTCATTAGCTCCCTCTGACACTATCAAGCCATGGCTTCTTTTGCATTCCGTAGTCTCTGCCCTAATGCTCTGTTGTGCAGCATCATTTTCTACAGAAGTGACATAAAAACATTTGTGTGTTTTTGTTTTTGTTATACACTTGCATTGCTTTTGTTGTCTCACTCATAAAATTTACAGCATGTTGTGGTAACGCTACTTGTCACAGCACCTTTTCTGTCCTCTGTCTTGAAGGTGCAACCATACATAGCAGCCATACATAGCAATAGGCCAGATCAGTGCTAACCACCTTGAGCTTCATAATTACTGATGGTCTTATTTTGCAATGGTTTTCAAATTACAGCCATTGTCCTCCATCTACCATTATAACACCTTAACCCTCTCTCTTTCCAACATGGTTGTGGGGTTGTGTATGTATGTCCTTTCCCGATTCATACTTGATGGGTTCTAAATGTCCCTTCTTAGAAACTTGAAGGCCAATTTAGGTTTTTTGTGGGATGGCTGACCAGGTTAGTTTATATCCTGACGGTACACTTGACTTGGATGCTAGTTCTGAACTGTATCTTTTATGTTCCTGATGTGGCAGAGTACAGTAGTTATGCTCACTTTTAGCATAGGTACAAAGGCATGATGGTTGTAAGCTACTATAGGGGTATGTCTACACTACGAAATTAGGTCGAATTAATAGAAGCCGGTTTTATAGAAATCGGTTGTATACAGCCGATTGTGTGTGTCCCCACATAAAATGCTCTAAGTGCTCTAGTCGGCGGACCGCGTCCACAGTACCGAGGCTAGCGTCGACTTCCGGAGCATTGCACTATGGGTAGCTATCCCACAGTTTCCGCAGTCTCCGCCGCCCATTGGAATTCTGGGTTGAGATCCCAATGCCCGAATGATGCAAAACAGTGTCGCGGGGGGTTCTGGGTACATGTCGTCAGGCCCCTCCCTCTCCGTCAGAGCAACAGCAGACAATAGATTCGCGCCTTTTTACCTGGGTTACCTGTGCAGACAACATACCACGGCAAGCATGGAGCCCGCTCAGCTCAGCTCACCTTCACCATATGTCATCTGGGTGCCGGCAGACGTGGGACTGCATTGCTACACAGCAGCAGCAGCTAACTGCCTTTTGGCGGTAGACGGTGCAGCATGACTGGTAGCCTTCATCGGCGATCTGGGTGCTGGCAGCCGTGGGGCTGGCAGCCGTAGGGCTGCATTGCACCAGCCCTTGCCTTTTGCCTTTTGGCAGTAGATGGTTTATTACGACTGGTAACCGTCCTCGTCGGACAGCAGTGGCTGTCGATCATGGACACCTGGGCAGATATGTTCAGTCCAGCAGTGGCTGGAACTCCGTATGTCCCCCAGTCCCCCATCCTGCTGCCTTCACAGTGATGATGATGGCTATCAGTCGTAGTATGCCATTTTCTGCCAAGCGCCCTGTTGGATCATCGCACATTAGCAGAGTCTTCCCTGAGCAGCAGATCGTGCAATAGGCCTGAAGGCTACTGCCAAGCGCCCAGTATTTGCTGCCAAGCACCCAGAAGATGCCAAGGGCTATCAGTCATGCTGCACCGTCGTCTTAAGATGTAAAAAATAGATTTGTTCTGTATTCATTTGCTTCCCCCCTCCCTCCGTCAAATCAACGGCCTGCTAAACCCAGGCTTTTGACTTCAATCTTTGGGGGGGGGCCATTCTGTGTGACAGTTGTTTGTTTGTGTTTCTCCCTGATGCAAAGCCACCTTTCTTGATTTTAATTCCCTGTACCTGTATGCCATGTCGTCACTAGCCCCTCCCTTCCTCCTTCCCCTGGTCCGTCAGATACTAGTTTCGTGCCTTTTTTCAGACCAGACGCCATAGCTAGCACTGGGATCATGGAGCCCACTCAGATCACTGCGGCAATTATGAGCACTATGAACACCACGCGCATTGTCCTGGAGTATATGCAGAGCCAGGACATGCCAAAGCAAAACCGGGACCAGCCGAGGAGGCGATTGCAGCGCGGCCACGAGAGTGATGAGGAAATGGACATGGACCTAGACCTCTCACAAGGCACAGGCCCCAGCAATGTGGAAATCATGGTGTTCCTGGGGCAGGTTGATGCCCTGGAACACCGATTCTGGGCCCGGGAAACAAGCACAGACTGGTGGGACCGCATCGTGCTGCAGGTGTGGGACGATTCCTAGTGGCTGCGAAACTTTCGCATGCGTAAGGGCACTTTCATGGAACTTTGTGACTTGCTTTCCCCTGCCCTGAAGCGCCAGAATACCAGGATGAGAGCAGCCCTCACAGTTGAGAAGCGAGTGGCGATAGCCCTGTGGAAGCTTGCAACGCCAGACAGCTACCGGTCAGTCGGGAATCAATTTGGAGTGGGCAAATCTACTGTGGGGGCTGCTGTGATCCAAGTTGCCAGGGCAATGAGAGACCTGGTGATATCAAGGGTAGTGACTCTGGGAAACGTGCAGGCCATAGTGGATGGCTTTGCTGCAATGGGATTCTCAAACTGTGGTGGGGCCATAGACGGAACCCATATCCCTATCTTGGCACCGGAGCACCAAGCCACCGAGTACATAAACCGCAAGGAGTACTTTTCAATGCTGCTGCAAGCCCTGGTGGATCACAAGGGACGTTTCACCAACATCAACGTGGGCTGGCCGGGAAGGGTACATGATGCTCGCCTCTTCAGGCACTCTGCTCTGTTTAGAAAGCTGGAGGAAGGGACTTTCTTCCCGGACCAGAAAGTAACCGTTGGGGATGTTGAAATGCCTATCGTGATCCTTGGGGACCCAGCCTACCCCTTAATGCCATGGCTCGTGAAGCCGTACACAGGCAGCCTGGTCAGGAGTCAGGACCTGTTCAACTACAGGCTGAGCAAGTGCCGAATGGTGGTGGAATGTGCATTTGGGCGTTTAAAAGCGCGCTGGCGCAGCTTACTGACTCGCTCAGACCTTAGCGAAAAGAATATCCCCATTGTTATTGCTGCTTGCTGTGTGCTCCACAATATCTGTGAGTAAGGGGGAGACATTTATGGCGGGGTGGGAGGTTGAGGCAAATCGCCTGGCCGCTGATTACGCGCAGCCAGACACCAGGGCGGTTAGAGGAGCACAGCATGGTGCGGTGCGCATCAGAGAAGCTTTGAAAACGAGTTTTGTGACTGGCCAGGCTACGGTTTGAAACTTCTGTTTTTCTCCTTGATGAACCCTCCGCCCCTCCCCCCCACCCAGTTAACTCTACTTCCCTGTAAACCAACAACCCCACCCTCCCCTACCCTCCCCCCTTCGAGCACCACTCGCAGAGGCAATAAAGTCATTGTTACTTCATGTTCATGCATTCTTTATTAATTCATCACACAACTAGGGGGATAATTGCAAAGGTAGCCCGGGATGGGTGGGGGAGGAGGGAAGGAAAAGGACACACTGCAGTTTAAAACTTTAACTCTTATTGAAGGCCAGCCTTCTGCTGCTAGGGCAATCATCTGGGGTGGAGTGACTGGGTGGCCGGAGGCCCCCCCACCGTGTTCTTGGGCGTCTGGGTGAGGAGGCTATGGAACTTGGGGAGGAGGGCTGTTGGTTACACAGGGGCTGTAGCGGCGGTCTCTGCTCCTGCTGCCTTTCCTGCAGCTCAACCATACGCTGGAGCATATCAGTTTGATGCTCCAGCAGCCGGAGCATCGACTCTTGCCTTCTGTCTGCAAGCTGACGCCACCTATCATCTTCAGCCCGCAACTTGCACTGTTCATCCTACGATTCAGCACGCCACCTCTCCTCTCGTTCATATTGGGCTTTTCTATAATCAGTCATTGACTGCCTCCACGCATTCTGCTGTGCTCTGTCAGCGTGGGAGGACATCTGTAGTTCTACAAACATGTCATCACGTGTCCTTCGCTTTCTCTTTCTAATCTTCACTAGCCTCTGTGAAGGAGAAACATTTGCAGCTGGTGGAGGAGAAGGGAGAGGTGGTTAAAAAAGACACATTTTAGAAAACAATGGGTACACTCTTTCACGTTAAATTTTGCTGTTCACATTACACAGCACATGTGCTTTCGTTACAAGGTCGCATTTTTCCTCTTATATTGAGGGCCTGCCGGTTTGGTGTGAGAGATCACTCACGCAGTGCCAGGCCACAGATTTCAACTTGCAGGCAGCCATGGTAAGACACAGTCTTTTGACTTTTTTAACCTTCTTAACATGTGGGAGTGGTTTCAAAGAGTAGTGTTCTCATTTCCCATACCAAGCACCCATTGGGTTAGCCATTTAAAATGGGTTTGCAATGTAAAAGGAGGGGCTGCGGTTTCAGGGTTAACATGCAGCACAAACCCAACTAATTCCCCTCCCCCACACCCAATTCTCTGGGATGATCACTTCACCCCTTCCCCCACCGCGTGGCTAACAGCGGGGAATATTTCTGTTCAGCAGAGCAGGAAGGGGCACCTCTGAATGTCCCCTCAATAAAATTGCCCCATTTCTACCAGGTGAACGTGAATGATATCACTCTCCTGAGGATAACAAAGAGCGATCAGGAATGGATGTTGTCTGCATGCCAGCAAACACCGGGACCATACGCTGCCATGCTTTGTTATGCAATGATTCCAGACTACGTGCTACTGGCCTGGCCTGGTAAAGTGTCCTACCATGGCGGACGGGATAAGGCAGCCCTCCCCAGAAACCTTTTGCAAAGGCTTTGGGAGTACATGAAGGAGAGCTTTCTGGAGATGTCCCTGGAGGATTTCCGCTCCATCCCCATACACGTTAACAGACTTTTCCAGTAGCTGTACTGGCCGTGATTGCCAGGGCAAATTAATCATTAATCATTAAACACGCTTGCTTTTAAACCATGTGTAATATTTACAAAGGTACACTCACCAGAGGTCCCCTGTGTGCCCTCAGGGTCTTCGTTGAGTTCGGGGGTTACTGGTTCCAGGTCCAGGGTGACAAACATATCCTGGCTGTTGGGGAAACCGGTTTCTCTGCTTCCTTGCGGCTGTGAGCTATCTACATTTCCTCCATCCTCCTCTTCTGAACCCTCTTCCCTGTGTGTTTCTCCAGTGAGGGAGTCATAGCACACGGTTGGGGTAGTGGTGGCTGCACCCCCTAGAATGGCATGCAGCTCCGCGTAGAAGCGGCATGTTTGCGGCTCAGCCCCGGACCTTCCGTTTGCTTCTCTGGCTTTGTGGTAGGCTTGCCTTAGCTCCTTAATTTTCACGCGGCACTGCTGTGCGTCCCTGTTATGGCCTCTTTCCTTCATGGCCTTGGAGACCTTTTCTAATATTTTGCCATTTCGTTTACTGCTTTGGAGTTCGGCCAGCACAGATTCATCTCCCCATATGGCGAGAAGATCCCGTACCTCCCGTTCTGTCCATGCTGGAGCTCTTTTGCGATCCTGGGACTCCATCACGGTTACCTGTGCTGATGAGCTCTGCGTGGTCACCTGTGCTCTCCACGCTGAGCAAACAGGAAATGAAATTCAAATGTTCGCGGGGCTTTTCCTGTCTACCTGGCCAGTGCATCTGAGTTGAGAGTGCTGTCCAGAGCGGTCACAATGAAGCACTGTGGGATAGCTCCCGGAGGCCAATAACGTCGAATTCCGTCCACACTACCCCAATTCCGACCCCCTAAGGCCGATTTTATCTCTAATCCCCTCGTCGGAGGTGGAGTAAAGAAACCGGTTTAAAGGGCCCTTTAAGTCGAAAGAAAGGGCTTCGTCGTGTGAACGTGTCCAGGCTTAATTCGATTTAACGCGGCTAAAGTTGACCTAAACTCGTAGTGTAGACCAGGCCTAGGTATTGCCTGTTCCAGCAGTGCTAAGGGGTTGGATGGGAAAGGAGAGCCTTGTAGGATCAAGTCTACATCTCTCACTCATCTTTTGTCTCTGTGTATGGAGAACTCAAGGGAGAAGCACCAAGAGAAGTCAGAGGAAAACAACTAGATTCAAACTTCTGAATTTTGTACAACGTTGAGAATTTTTACTTTAGATTCAGTGATACCTGTGTTAGTTGCTTTAAGCATTTCCATTTTAAAGGGTCTCTTCAAATGCTTCTAACTTCGTCAAACTTCTAATTTTGGGCTGAGATTTTGTTCTTGATTTTCATTCTGAAAGCAAAATTTTGGCTATTTTGCTCATGAAAAGTTAAGCCCTTTGTGGGTTTTTTTTTTTTTTTTTTGCAAGCTTTTTTTTGAACCATTCTAGTGCTTACGCAATTTGAGGTGGAAAATTGAAATTTGATAAGAACCCCTAGGTAAGACCCTTCAATGGTTTTGTGAAAATCTGTTCTGACTGGGCTACAGTAAAGGATATTAAAATATTGTCATGTGCACTGGTTATTATGACTTTACTAGTTTCCCAATGTTCCATTGGCATAGAACATGTGTGGATAAGAAAACTGTATGGGGGTGAGGGGAGGCTAGGAAATTCCAAACAATCTTTCAAAGAGCATAAAGATTTCAAAGTGAAGACTCCAAACCAGTGAATGTCAAAGATAAGGTTCACCATGTGAACTTAAGTCTGCCCCCTCTTCTGTATCTGTCCCAGTTTGATCTTCAGTTATGTTATCACAGATGTTTTTCCCCCCCCTTATGAGACCCCCTGCCTCATTTTTCATGCAGGTTGAACAGTGAATGAAATAAGGTTACATTGTGAATGAGGCAGAGGTCCTGCAGAAAATATGAAGATGTAACTAAAGGCTGTGGGCCAGATTCTGTGCTGTGTCCAGAAGTGCTGTACCTGGTAGGGGAGAGCAAAAGTGATTTTGGGTTATTTGTGCTCTTGGGATTCTGGGTCACTGAAGGGACCAAAATGGAGAATTTAGGCATCCATATGGGCTGCCCTAAGTAATAGCAGCTTCCCCAGTGCTACCTGTGGCCTGCAGCACAAGCTAGAATGGCTGTAGCAGTGTGCAGTGCAGGTTTGGATCTTTCCACCCCGACTCTGTATCCCTACTCTGAGGCTTTTGAGGTGCTTAGAATCTCCTATGGAAACTCAATGCAATGCCTGTGCCAAAGGTATTAGTCTACAAGGAGCTGTGGGAGACTTACAGCCCATTTTCACTGCTGGGGTTGCAAGGTGGAGGCAGCAAGGTGCAGAATCCCTCTGTTTTCTAGACACATGCTCTTGTGTGCTAATGGTCTGTCAGATGTCCTAGGGTCTAAAATTGGGCTGAAATATCCAAAGGAATCATGGTTAGAGGCAGACCATGTAGAAAAGATTAGATTTATTGCCCTTTGTACAGATCACCCACCAACTAAGTCCTCCAAAAACACTTAGGTTGGTAAGTATACTATTCATCATGCTTAGGATAAAGTGAGAAATGCACTGTTTTTTTTGTTTTGTTTTAAGTGCATGTTGGTTTGACAGCTTCCAAAAATAATTAGCAGGTGGGTAAATTACATGATCTGGGTAGCTGAATCCCAGATGGTGTCTGGCTGGATTCCGATTTAGGTAATATCTCCTTAATTGGTATCAGCTTTATGGATTTTACAAGTGTGTAAATCCAAGCTATCTGAATTTCTGTTGAATAGGAAGAAACACTTAACCGATTCTCTTCAATTTCCTTAAAAATGAAATGGACAACTTTAACAGCCTGCAGACATGGTCAAAGGTGGTTTGCTGTTTGCTGATTTCTTTGCATGCACACTAAAATTTTATTACATGAATTTGTGAATATTCATCTCTCTTTAGAGGGATTGTAGACTGCTTCTGATCTGCTATATTCCATTACGTAGAAAATGGAAACATAACTACAGCAGTGTGTACTTTACTGCATTGGTTTTAAATCATTTGTTTCGTCTAGCTTCTGTGTCTGAAACTCGGTGTTAGATTCTTTATTCTCTATCAAGACGGTCATTTTTTCCCTAGCTGCCTTGAACCAATGGAAGTAATTTACTGTTAAGCTTCACAGGCTATTTCTGGAGAAACAAAAGACTACATTTATTTGCATTGCATGACAATTTAAAAAAAAAAAAGCTTTGCAAATACTTGGAGTGTAAATAGTTTAAAAGCATATGCTTGAGAGTTCCAATATTCCTACCATGATCTTTTAACAGAGGTTGCAGTTGTACATGAACATGTTGAGGTAAGGGCTTTTTGGGATATGATCAAATCTGCTTGACCTTAATGACCTCCCTTACATGTATTTAGATCTCATTGAGAATGAGGCTTATTTTATCAGATGCTTAAGGCTTCCACTAAAGGTATTCATATGTATAAGAGTTTATTCTTAGACCTTTGTGTCTACAGGATTTGACTTGTTTCATTTATAAATGTCATTGCATTGTTTGTATCTTAGTAGACCTTTTTCTTGTCTTGTGCTTTTTTAGGTTGGTTTGTGATGAGCAGAGAAATGAAGTTTAATCCAATTTGTTTATTACTTGACTATTGGCAGATCCTCTTTTATAGAAGAGAATTCTAGCTAGTCTCCTAGGTCTGTATGGGCCTATGCTTTCACTTCTGTTCTTAATCAGTGATGGATGTGTGTTTTTTCTTTAAAAAAACACAGTAACTGGTTATTTTACTGTTTAAAATCCTGGGAAAACTCACTTTGAGGACACATCAGTGTTCACCTGCAGAGCAAAGTAGGCCAGTATAAAAATGTGTGGGATTTGAAGATGCAATGTAAACATGTAGTCGACTTCATAATATTTTAGCGTTATTGGAGAAACCTCTGCGAAGGTGTGAATGCTTGAAGAGGTTTCTTTGATGCCCTGGGATTTAAAGACCAAATTAAATGAAAAGCCCACAGTAAGAATCCACGTTAGATTAATATGTTGCTTTGCAACTTATTTGTAGGGAAGTGACAAACACAAGTGATCTAATATATTAGAAGGGTCCTAGAACAAAATATATGATCAAGCAAGAAACTATATGTACATACATGCATATAGATAATTGTTATATATTTTTTTTTTTATTTATAGTTATTCAACTGAAATTGTTTGCTTTGACACAACTCAATAAGTTTAGCCTGAATGAGGAATATAGCTTTAGTGAACTGCCTGTTTTTTAGGTGACTGGAATTGAGTAGGTTTTAGAATACTAGTCAGAGGGGGGGGGTAGGAATAGGACAGTTGGAAAAACTACTTTGTTTCTTTAAATATTCTGAAACAAACTTCTAAATCTTCAGTCTAATCTTCTAGTTGATGACTGTCTTAGTAAACTGCAGAAATTAGAGTTAAGCAGTGTTTGTCCTTTAAAGCATTTCACGTATAAGGAAAAAGGAAAAATCTTTACTGAACTAACTCCCACAGCATATGCTGAAAATCTCATTTTTCTAAAACATGAAATTTGAAACTTCTTCCAACCTTTCTAATCTCTATATACTAATGAGCTATCCATGTATTCTGCTAATCCTCTCCGAAATCAGAATGTAACCCTGACAAAATATTGCATATTACAATTCAGGCTTCAGACAAAATATCTCTTGGGAGTGATTATTTAAATGTTTCAAAGTCTCATTTTTTTTTTTTTTTAAAACTAAACAAGGAGACCAACGTATTTTTTTTTTTTTTTTTTTTTTTTTTTAATTCCATAGATTTGTGGTACTGTACTGTTTACATAAAAAAGTAGCACTTTCTGTAGCTGTTCAGTTCTACATAGATTTTATTGATTATGATTGAAAGATTAATTGCAGTTTTTTGACCAGTGTCCCTTTTCCTTTATTGATACAGCACCAGCATTTTAAAAATGGGCACTGCCCTGGTAACTATTTGAGAGAATAGCAGGAAATAGAAGGGGTATGGCTGATCACAAAGCGCTTTAGTAAAGGTACTATCCTTTAATGTTAACTACATTATTTTTTATTTAGTGATCTATGTTCATCTTGCTGTCCAGCACTGATAAAGAATATCCAGTACATCAAAAATAAAATGTTGCCTTTTTAAAAAATCTGGAAATACCTGAACTGCTGTGATCTACCACAGCGTTAATTGTTTTGAGTGCAGTGCAATTGGTCCATCTTTACTTTTTGAAAGACATCCTTTCGAAGAGATTAAGTATTTTAGTGATGGATCTTCCCATCTGTCCTTAAACATTTTTTTTTTTCCCTTCAGGTAGCTGGCTAAAAGTGTAGATTGATTAGATTACAAATAAATGGTGTTCCCTATTTAATCAACATCCCTTTACAGAGTGATTACATTCAGGAGAAGACTAGAGTAGTCCCTTGTGATTGACTTCTGGCTCATTCAAGAGGCCAAAATAACTCCCATTAAAGACCATGGGAAAGACTTTAATGGGAGTGGGATTTGACCCCAAGACCGTTCTAGGTGATATATTTTAAGACTTCTACTTTTTGTTTTGCACTACCTTTATTTCTGTACCCCATGTCTTAACCTGTCTTATTTTTCTTAATACTAATTCTTCCTCTTTCTGCCAGACTCATTCCTGGGCGGTTCTGCTGATTAAGGGAATCTAGATTAAAGAAACACATTTTCATCTATGCAATCATATCTCCTGAACAACAAGGCCGCCTTGACTATTGGCAGGGAATGTGGTTTTTTTTTTTTCCAAGAATTTAAGTGTGAACAAGCACTTTAGGGAACAGGATTCTTGTTAGGAGTTGCCGAAGAATGAAGCTAAGAATTGTCATAGGTGAGAGTGAAAGGATGCAGCGGTGCATATGTACTTGCAATCCTAATTAACCCTTTTGGTCAGTGGTTGAATGGATCACAATAGCAGCCCTTCTTTGGGTGGATCTATAGAGAAATTGGGGTTTTGGGATCCAGTTGGTGGTGGTTTTAATAAAGGCAAGTGAATTGCATCCTCACTTATAGTCAGTACTGTTTGTTTTCCAAGCCATTAGGGTATCTGTTTCTTGTGTTTCTCTTCTTCTCAAGCTTTCCTTTGGTTTAATACCTAAGATCCCAAAGACTTTTGCATTTATTGAACTGGAGGATATAGCCTGTACAACAGCTTGTTCATTTAGTTAGTTTTCAACTCACTTCATTGATTATAAGAGCATGCTTAGTTAACGTGTGTAATTTCGTAACACATATGCAATACATTTTATGTTTCTAAGAAGGGAATCTGAGGGAGAATTTAACTGTCTCAGCATTCTGAATACTTTGAAAAACTCAATACTGTACTGATGGACATGAAGCTTTTTACTTAGTCAGTATGTTTTGTTCCCAAAGGCTGTGGATCTTTCTATTGATGAATCTAGTCTGACAGGCGAGACTGCTCCATGCTCTAAATCGACTGCTCCTCAGCCAGCTGCTACCAATGGAGACCTCACCTCCAGAAGCAATATTGCTTTCATGGGTACACTGGTTAGATGTGGAAAGGCAAAGGTAATATCATATTGATAGAGAAGAATGTACTGCATGTCTTAATTATTTCTAAGCTGCCAGATCTACTTTAATGTTCATCCATCTATTGACAATGTAGCTTAATAGCTGTACAATATTTACATTTTTCTTAGACCAATATTTAAAATGCATGACCTTTTGCAATTAATATAGAAATGTTTAACTACCTGATGTACTATAGCAGAACTCTCTTTTTGTAGCTTACTTCAATTACTTGGTTCCAAGTACCCCTGAGGGGGCCGAAAGTACTAAAAGGGGTGTGTGTGTTTGCGGGGAGGGGTGGGATTGGCTTATGAACACCACAAGGTCTCCCCATCCCATGAGCACAAGGCCCATCTACAAAATCCCAGGTCTTTTACTTCTGGGAACCATTCCTTTCAACTGCACTGGAGACCAACCACTGGGGGTGCCAGCAACTAGCCTGGCCATACCTCACCCACACTGCCTGGCATCAAAACTCCTACTGATCCATTCCCTCACATTCAAGAGCCAGATGTCTTCCCCCAGCATCATCCCTGAAAAACTCAGGCCAATTATAACAGGTGTCCCGATGCTCAACCTCTGAACCACCAGTCTTTATGAATATCCTAGTAACCTCATGGTTCACATTCTTCTGGGCCTTATCCACAGGAGTCAGTTCATCAGGTCTCTGTCAAACCCACTTTCTGACCAGACCACTCTTATGTCTGGCCACAATTGCTTGATCAACCCAACATCCCTTTGAATTCAACCCCTCCAGTTGACTCCAGTGCAGGCCCCAAGATCATTTTTTCTCCAAGGTGAATAACCAGGACTTTAGGTGGGTGCTCGTTATTCATTAGTGAATGCAGAAAAGGCATGAGCTGATCCCACAGCGTGCCTCTCCTGCTGAACCACTGAATGTGTACAGATTTAGCCTTGAAACTCAGCTGCAAATCACCTGGCCACCTTCTTGTGGGTCCAGTGCACTATAGAGAGCCGGCAAATCCAAACATCAACCATGTTTTGGATGTGCCCTGGAATCTGAAACGGAGCAGGTTAGTTACACTTATTGCCTGTCCTAATAACCCCTCCCCTGGGGTGGACATAAACCTTTAACAATTCAATTTCCAGTGCCCGATAGCCTGAACCTTTTGAGCCTAAAACCTGTGATGATGCTGCTGCGCTCCTGAAAGAATGTGTACCAAAGTTAGCCAGGTGGAGACAAACTTTTTACATAACTCCAGCAAACAGTTTCCTGACAAGATATCAATCACCCTTGTACAAGTATGCCTGGCTCCTGATTATATATTGCTAGGAAAGTTCTAACTGCTCTTATGGGACACTGGTATTCATTCACACATTCCCATAACACCAAGACCCCTTTCTTGTTTTGGTCTGTTTTTGAATACCCTAAGTTCAGTGACTCTGCTCTAGGTGACGGCCATATGTCCAGTAATTCCAATACCTGCTTGGGCCTGTCTGCAGCTGCTTGAGGCAGCTCACTTACCCTGAATGCAACTGGAATGGAACAGAGGCTCCACATGGCCCAGACTAGAGTTTAAAGTAATGAAAGGGGAGGGTGAGGGAACAATTGACTTTCTCCTCTGCTGGCCAATGAATGGATAGAGCAGTAGTCCCCAAATTGTGAGGCCCCCCCAGAGGGGTGCAGAGGAATGTTCAGGGGGGTATGGCAGGGTCCAGGCCAGCCCCCATGGGGGGGTGGGCAGGGAGTGCCACCCAGCCTTGCTCTGCCCCTGGCTCCCTGCCACAGCTGAGGGGGGAGGTGCAGACAGGTGTAAGAGGGGGCAAGAGGTAAAAAGTTTGGGGACCACTGGGGTAAAGCCTCTAGAGGGGAAGGGGCCACCCCTGCATCCCTAGTGAATGCTATCCTTCTTTCTATCGGGGCTGTCCCAATCACTGCTGGTCCTATCAACTTTTCTATCGGTTGAGGCAGATGGGTGGCATTGTATAGATATTACCTGAGAAGTTACTGAATACTTCAGCAGAGTGTACAAAAGCTTTGCAAAATTGCTTATCTGACTTGTCCAGAGCATTGATAAAGCTTAAAAAAAAATTCAGTACAGCCAACTAGTCACTATTTGATCCGTAGACTGTAAACAAATTGTCAAGAACCATTAACAGTTTGATATAAAGTCTCAAATTGGAATTAATTTTATTTTGTAGGGGATAGTGATTGGAACTGGAGAAAACTCAGAGTTTGGGGAGGTTTTTAAAATGATGCAAGCAGAAGAAGTAAGTATTAATACTTCAAGCACAGTACACCTTTTTGTAAATGTAAATACTACTTTCTGCCAAAAATTTTGTTAGTGGAGCTTGCATTGGTATTTTAGAATAGAAATTTGGAAACTAACCTTTTTTCTTATTGGTGTCACTGTCTTTTTTATTTTTCTTCTCTCCTACACAAGAAGTCTGAACTCAGAGCATGGAAACAGTAATTGAATTCAGATCAGCAAGCTAATCAAAATTGATGTAAAAATGTGAAGATAATTCAAATAAGATTCTGAACTTGTTAAAGATTCATTTCTATGCTAGAACAGTTCTTAGGAAAAATATGTGGAAATTCATTCGCTGGGAATTGTTTCCATTTACATTAAATTGTCCTGATGCTCATCATATAGGAGTTTTATTGGTGTGTCTAAAACATAACTAATTTAACTTGACTAACTGAACACTAACTTTGTTATTTAGAACACATGTAATGGTTTCATAACTTGCTGAACAAAGGTTTTTTCCAGAGAAATGACCAAAAATGCCAGATACGGTGATCAGAATTTATTTAATCCTTTTTGGCTAAAGAGTCATTATCAAGACTGACTGCTACAAAATTTATGTATCTTTAAATTCCTTTTAAAACAATTTTTCTCTGAAGAAAAATTTAAAAAGTCAGCTTGTCAAAACAAGGGGCTCCAAAAGAGAAACGTGTGTGTGTGTGGGGTGTGGTGTGGTGGTTTTTTTTTTTTTTTTTTTTAAATCTGGGCAACCTGCCAGAAACACAACAGTGCTGCAAGGTTTCTCCAGATTAATGCATTATTGTCCTTGTGGTCTGCTTGCCACTTGGTGTGGGGTTGAGGGGGAGAAGGAGGAAATGCCTTGTATTGAAACACACAAACAAAATCCTGTATTCACAACTTCAGAAAGGAGTATTTCATAAGTGTTTTTGCACTTCTCTTCTTTTCTTTCAGTTTAGAAAAACAAGCCTCCATACACAGGCTCTGAACACACCCTACCACTTAATTAAAATCACACAAATAAATATATATTTCAATGTAGTGTTACAATTAATTAGCATGTTTCCATATTTGAATGCAAAACAATCAACTACAAATGTTAACCCCCTGCCTCCAACCAAAATAAATGTAACTAATTATTAAAGTCTACGTTCTGTAGGTGGAGGAGGAAAAAGCTTGGCTCAATGCACTTGTATAACATTTTAATAAGTAGCTAGCATATGTGCTGGAAAAGAGTTTTGTGAAACAGAAGAAATTGATATCAAACAAGTCAAATCATAAACTACATCTTTAACAAACTATATCCATATCAAGGAGAAATAAATTCCATAGTGAATAAATGTCTAATAAAATAATAAATTAAAATAATGGTGCTTTTTGAAAGAGTTGGATTTTACCTTGGTCACTTTCTGTACTTTGCTTACCTAAATTCTCTCTGCACTTTTAATTGGCTATGGTATTCGTTACTTCCTTTTCTAAACTGTTGTACAATATTGTTGCTGTCCACTATTTTAAGCAATTAAAACTATTGGGTTTCACTTATGTAATTGAAGTGACTCTCGTGCTTTTTTATGTTTAGTTTGTATGGAAACTATACAAAGTTAACTTCAGAAGGTGTTCCATGCTGTATTGTCTGTCTTTTATGACAGTTTAGTTAAGACATCAGTTGTAATGGTTCTCAGTTAATGAAACGGTGAAGTCTATTAATAAATTCTCTCAAAATAGTTCATTTTCTATGACTACTGAGCAAATGGTACTCAAGAATGAGATACAAGGGTTCTTAAGTTAATCTGTAATGCATTTATGGGCCCACTTTCTTTTTTTAATCTTCAGAAGTATTTGTCCTTCTTGTAGTCTTCTTATTGCTGTATGTTCAGTCAGATATGGGAGAATTGGGAGGATCTACAGTAGGGAGCCTTATTTGGTGCTGCACCAAAATAATGTGATAATTAAGGCAGTTCCCTATTTGCTCTCAGCAGAGACCTGAGGTTTCGCTCTTCTCTTCCTGATAACAGAACATTTCCTAAATGTCAGTTGACACTGCAAAGTTCTCAATTATACCTTGGATATTAGGAAATCGGAACACCTATCCTTCTACTTCCTGAGCTAGACATAATTGCGTCCCTGAGCTCCCAGATCTAATATTCTGGTTTAAGCATCTTTGGGGAAAATACTGAATAGTACTTTGGCTCATTCCTAACTCCAACACAATGGGAAGTAATCTGAAGTACAAAATCAACTTGACTTTTCTCTGTACAGTTGTATCCATAGGATTCTGACTCTTTGCTTTTACTCTAGTTTTTGGAAAGCTTTTCTTACTACTTAATAGAGCATTCAGTATCTGCCATATGTATTTTTCATACTATAGTTTAACTTGTGTTACTGTGTAGATGAGCATCTGGACATCTAATGTAAGTGTCTGCTTTCCTGTCTCCTCTTTTATGGTTTTAAACTTTTCTAAAGAAGCTGGTTTTGTATGCAGTTGTCTGTTTTTTGGCATTAGGTGTTATATATCTTTCTACGGAATGACCAGTTCTGAAACTCTTCCAGATGACCAGCAAATCCCCTGGGATATATGGTGGTCTTTCATGACTCTGATACTTGTTTAGACCTTGGAAAAAGTCTCACTTGCCCCTCTGTTACCTGGAGCCAGGGAGTTTTCAAGAACTACAGGGCTTCAAATCCACTTTGCCTACTTGTAAATACTCAAGATAAAAAACTTGGTACATTCAAAGCACTAGGAAGCTGCTAAAGAATTATTATCTTCTTCGCTCTAATGAATTATTCATTGAGGCTTGACTTCTACTTCTCACAATAATGAAACAGAGCACTAGATTATGCATAGTGCATGGATATTTCTACAACCTAAACGTGGTCGATAATTCTACATTTTGGTGGTGTCAACTTTGACAGAGTACCCATTACATTTTAGAAACTTAGTGTCATAATTTGTATTGTAGTATTGCTTACATTTTTGTTAAAACAATAATGATTCAGTTGTCACCCTGAACTCTCACATTTCATCAAGGCTCCAAAGACACCTCTGCAGAAGAGCATGGACCTTTTAGGAAAACAGCTTTCCTTATATTCCTTTGGTATAATAGGTAAGAACATATCTGTATCTGCATTTGAGCTTTTTAGGAACATTCATAATTCATTCCTGCTAGACACTTACGTAGCTGTAAATGAAAAAATGTTGGTCTTGGAAAATTTTGGGATTTAAAAACACTTCACTTTTCTGCTTGCTTTTAATTTTATTGGCCTGTGCTAAGTGGTATGGAATAGCAATTGATTGCTTTCATACTTGTAGATCTTTATTTGTTGCCTATGTCCTTCTGGCTGCTACAGATCTCTTTCCCCCACTGTCTTATTTTTCTGATGCTTTTCTACTCTAAATCCTCCTTTCCTTTTAGATAGCCATTTGTGCCTCATTTTTTAGTTCTGAGTCTCAGTGCCAATGCTGTTCAGTGGTTTACCTGACAGAAATGTTATTTCACTTTTGATGCTGAAGGGTATCGCCATGCTAACAGACCCGCATCACACTGACTAAGGAAACTAAGCTGTACAATGCACTAAGCGTGGGTTCTAGAGCTGCAATATATAGCACAAATGACAAGTTTACATGTGCTTAATGTTTGATAATCCTGAAGCTTCTACATTGTTTTATATTTAAATACACCCTGCTTTGTTCTGTTTGTAGGTATTATTATGCTGGTTGGATGGTTGCAAGGAAAGCATATCCTTGATATGTTTACTATTGGTGTGAGGTGAGAATTTCATATCAAAGTGAAAAATATTCTTATTTGAACACTTAAGCAAACACTTTGAAAATCAGTTGCATATGTATTATGGTATGTCCGTATAATGCATGCTGTGCTTTTAAGCCACTTACATTTCAAATAAATGTAAGACTGAATGCCATATAAACTGAAAATAGATATTCTGCTGACATGAGAATGGTCAGTCACTTCCATTTTTATGCTAAAATGGTATGTATACTGTGCTTGACTTATTTAAATCCATAAATCTCTGGCCTAATCTCTAGATGTAGTTGCAAATTAAAACACAACTAACATCTCTATAAATACTGTAATAACCAGAAGTTTAGATTCCGTATAATATAACCACTAGAACTCAAATTGAAACCCAAAAGAATAAAATTCACTAACTTGGTGGACTCCGGCGAACACTTGAGTAAATAAATGTCTTGCTTTGTGTCCTAAGACTGTCTCCCTCCCTCAGAGTGGTAGAGGGAGTAAGTTCCCCAGAAAGAGTCCTTCTGCAAAGAATGACCCTTATGTTAGGTGTCCCAACAATCTACTCTAGGAAATCTGCCTCAGCATACCAACTTTGGTAGTGCAGAGGAAAACAAGTGATCTTTTTGGCAAAAGTACTCAGACCATATAAAGCTTTATATGTCAAACCAGCACTTTGAATTGCATCTGTGCGCAACTAGGAAGTACAAAGTACTCTCTGCACCAGCTGACTTTTTTCAAACATCCATGTAAGATGCACTTAAATATAGTGTATTGTACCCCAAACTGGAGGTGACAGTGATGGTGCAACCTGCATTAGAGAGGAAGTTTGACATTTTTCTAGAGGGATATATATGGAAAAGTTCATGATGTGCTGAATTACCCGTCTTATCTGCTAATTTGATGTGATTTATGCACAATTCAGATTTTATTAGTTAGGATTTGAGGGTCTTAGGTGGGGAGGACACTTCAAAATTGATCTTCCATCCCTATTTTCACACCATTTTGCTTAAGTATCGTAGCACATCTGTGTTCATGCATCTGAACAGTAAACTCTGAAATCATGGCATATTGGTTCATCTACACAGGGTGCCACATTTTTCCAGACTAAATGACATGTGATTAGAGCAAAGTAGCAGCTGGTGTGTGTGTGTGTTCTGGGTTTTTTTGCTTTTTGTTGGTGTATCCATAAAACACTGTCTCTAACTTGATTGATTATGCTTTTTTTAGTCAGTACATTGACTTCTAAGCCAATGTGTTTTGTTTACATTTTTATTGCAGTTTGGCTGTAGCTGCAATCCCTGAAGGACTACCTATTGTGGTAACAGTGACATTGGCTCTTGGTGTGATGAGAATGGTCAAGAAAAGGGCTATTGTAAAAAAGCTACCTATTGTTGAAACTTTAGGTATGACTAAACCAAATAATAAAGAATATTGTGGTATTAATGTTAGAGTTAACCAAAAAAACACAGTTTAAAAAGTCTGTTCAACTACGGTGTTAGCAACAATTTTACCAAGAACATGGTAGTACTTTAAAGCATTTCAAGGTTCTTGAGCCTAGCATCAGAGCCTAGCATACAGAATTCATTGGTCTATGTCATTATCAGGGCTGTAGTTTCACAGGTGAAACAGTAGGGAGGAAAACGGTTCACCAGTTAAAACACTTATTCTCTTTTCTGTGCTTAGTTAAATAAAATACTGATTTAAAATTGGAAGGTTGCCAGGTTGCCATGTATTTAGGAATAGTACCATTGAGATATTTGTGAACAACACTACTAAGTTTATCAGTACTAGAAAATTGCATGGTGTGTCATCAGGAAGTCTACATACCACTTTTCAAGTATGTATGTTTTTGTCATACATGAAGCTGTATTTTAGATATTAAACAAGGACTCGCATCTATATCCTATCTGGGACCTCAGTGCATTGATACTAATGGACGTGCAGAGTGCTTCAATGCTGCAAAGTTCTCTTAGAGTTCCCAAAATGTCAAAGGCATTGAGACTCACTATTTCTAGATGCTATTTTTCTTGCATTGTACGGTTAATTAATCTCACATTCCAAAAAATCTCTGCCATCCAATTAAACATTCAGATTTAGAATAGTTTAAATAAAAAGACACTAATGCAATTTTGACTTAAATTTTAAATGCTCAAGTTAGGAAATTCATGTAGAGGCATTATCTTTGCTAGAGTAATAATAAATATTATTTGTTGAATGTAAGTAAGAACTTGTGGTTGCTATGGAAATAAGAGCGTTATACTTTTTTACTGTTCACAACAACTTCTGACACTTCCTTACTATAGTTCTTCAGTAAACAGGAAGACAAACATTTTGGAAAATTATAGTTCTTAGCTGCATTCATAACTCTTTGCATAGTTTTGTTGAACTACCTATTGACAATTTTGTGGTGAATCCTTTGAGTCCGTTTATAAGTAACTAGAAATTTTTTGCCTCTGTGCTTAAACAAAAACCCTGCATTGGATTTTATAAAATCCAAAAAATGGAATTGTAACCTAGGCAATTAGTGTTATTTTTTGGCATACAAGAGTTCTGAAGGAGATAGTGAGAAATTAAAACATAAGTGAAAACTGTAACTGGCTAGATATATTAACACCCTCCTTCTAATGAAGTTCTGTAACATGTACTTCTTATCTCAAGTTCCAAAGCACTTGGAAATAAATTTGTCTTCACTGAGGTTTGTTTGCTCATAAGCTACTCATGTTTCAAAGAAGACTTCCTGTCGTATGTTTAATTTAATTGTTCTTTTTTTCCAGGTTGCTGTAATGTGATTTGTTCAGATAAAACTGGAACTCTGACCAAGAATGAAATGACTGTTACTCATATTTTTACTTCAGATGGACAGTATGCTGAGGTATGTGGTAGGAATATATTTTTAAACTTTTTCTCTAGTGATTTTTGGTGCAGATGAAAGGTGTCAGACTGAAATATGTTAATTACAGCAAATTCAGAGCTGTCTGAGGTAGTGTAACCTTCTCCATGCCATTGTGCTGTGCCTCAGTACTGTTCTGGAGGGACCACCTCTAGAGGGAAAGCTAGTTCTGTCCCCATGCCTATTCAGTATTTTGAGTTTTCTGGGCCACGTCCCAGTTGCTCTGTCTATAGGGAGTTCTCCATAAAAATAGATAGGGAGATCTGGCTCTTTGAGCATGCTGACAGCATATTATGTTGGCTTTGGTTAAAAAAAAGAACATTGAGAGGTTGTTTTTGCTGTCCCTATTGAAAACAAGATTATGGTGGCTACTTGCTGTAGCATGTGAATAAAAATGAAATCTAGTTGTAGTAGACTTCAGAGCCGGGGTTTCAAACATATATCACTACCCTCATGGTTGCAAAGAAAAAAATTTGGTTAAGACTTGTAAGTTAATTGATAGTGATGTCTTAATGAATGGGAGATAAGTTGAAATAATTAAATGTGGACTTCACCACCATGCTAATGTCTTTAGAGTTGACTCTTCAATGATGACACCTTGGTGTTGAGAGTAACTGTTTCATTGCTGAGCATTTTAATGAATGGAATGCAGAAGGGTGTGGCAGTGAAGGCATGGTGAGGACTGAATTGCTGCCAGGAGGGAAATGCACAAGGAGATACAAAGATAAAGAAGGGGACAACAACAAGAGGGTGGGAAAAGAAAAGACAAATAACTGCGCCTCTTAAAACCACATTTTCTCACTACAGGCACGTCTTTTCTTGTGAGTCACGGCATAGCACTGGGAGAGAGCTCTCCCAGCGCTATTAAAAACAAAACAAAAAACACCTCCACGAGGGGAATAGCTACCAGTGCTGAAACTTGCAGCGTTCGGGGGTGTTTTTTCACACCCCCGAGCGAGAAAGTTGCAGCACTGTAAAATACCCTTAGGGCTTGTCTACACTGGCATGTCTGCACTGGCAAGTTTCTGCACCATAAGTTATACCACTTCTATTAAAACACTGGAATTAAACCACTGTTGCGCGTCCACACTGTGCTCCTTGTGATGCTGGAGCGCATCCACATTAGCAGCTCTTGCAACAGCAAAGACAGCAATGCATTGTGATAGCTATCCCACTGTGCAACTGGCCACAAGGTGCTTTGGGAAGGGTTTGCAATGCCTCATGGGGCAGGCACAGCGTCACATGATGTAGGTTTCCCAATCCCATTGTTCCATGGGCATCCTACTACATTGCCAGCTGCTTTTCAACTGAAGAACGGGGGAGCGAGGGGGTGTGTGTGTATGGATGGGGGGGAGAGACAGTGTGTTTTGGGGGACACTGTCAGCATTCTGTCTTGTAAGATCAGACAGCAGCAGGAAGCAACCAGTCCTGGGGGAGGGGGAAACCCTGACATCAGCCCCCACTTCCCTCCCTGGGCTCTCTGCACAGCAATCTGTCTCTCACACACTCACACTCACACCTACCTCTGTGTTCAACAGTACGAGCTTTCCACATTAATGGTTTGCTTTGTGTCCCGGAGCAGATCACCACAGCATGCACAGGCTGTCAGAAAGGGTGCTTTGAAAGGGCAGCCAAATTCAAAACAATGAGCGGAGTGGTCATTTGAGGCATTATGGGACTGCTCCGGAGGCCAATTATAGTGCAGAAAGCAATCAAGTATCCACTGGCAATAGCGTGCAGGAGCCTCTGCAAATAGCCTTACGACTCTTGTTGAGGTGTTTTTTGAAGCGCTGCAACTGAGGAGTTTCTGCGCACAAAGTGGCTTGGCAGTGTGTACATGTCTGCAGTTTGAGTGCAAAAAGCTGCTTTACTGCACAGAAACTTGCCAGTGTAGACAAGCCCTAAGTGATGCTGTGTAATAAGGCAGTGAACAAATGATAAAGGTGAAATCTTGGACTTACTGAAGGCAATGAGAGTTTTTCCATTGACTTCACTGGGGCCAGGATTTTGTCCTGTAAGTTTAGTAACTACCAAAAGGCCATATTCTCCAGTTGATCTCTACAAAGTGCCTATTAACAAAGTGGAAAATCCATTTGATTGTGAATCATTGGAGTCTTTAACTTTTGCCTTCAGCCAATTGATTACAATTAAAAATGAAATTCTGCCCTCTCCACTAAAGGTATAGGATATGCTCTAGCCAAATAATCAGAGTTCTGATTGTTACTTGTCAGGCATATGTTGATAAGCCTGAATATTGGAAAAAATATGCTGTGCCTAAAAAAACAACAAGGAGACCGGTGTCACCTTAAAGACTAACAGATTTATTTGGGCATAATCTTTTGTGGGTAAAAAAACCTCACTTACCCACAGAAGCTTATGCCCAAATAAATCTGTTAGTCTTTAAGGTGCCACCGGTCTCCTTGTTTTTGTGGATACAGACTAACACGGCTACCTCCTGATGCTGTGCCTAGTACCTACTGAGTCACTTGTGGTGATCTGATGATGAAACACAAGCAAGCTCAATGGTCTCTCTCTCCTTGCATGTTTCTGAACCATATACCTTAGATTAATATCTGTTTTGTAAAAACTTTTCTAACACTCTCACATAATCACTTCTGTGGGGTTTTTTGCTGTTGATGTGGATATTATTTTATAAAAAGACAGTTTAAACCAAGCTATCATAACATCTGTTAAACTGAAATGGACTTGTTGCATGGAGTCAGGATATAGGAATGCTGTTCTGATGCCTAACTATAGATCAGAGCAACTCTGAAAATAAAAATATTTGGGAAAATGTAGTTGAAATCAAACTCATAATTTTCCATGGAAAATTTGCCTTTTTTTAAATCAAAGCCAGCTTCCTTCCCCCCAGTCTTAGATATTTCAGGTTTGGGCTTCTTTGAAGAGCCAAAATTTGTCTCCTTTCCATGGTACTTTCCACAAACTTTTAGTCAAAACCCCAGTTTTCTATCAAAACCGCTTTGGGAAACATTTTTGACCAGCCCTATCATATAAAGTTTCCAGTCCTGCAGTTCTCTGCATGAATGGTTTTGTCAATAACTGTAAGGTTTTTGAAGTCAGGTACTCATATCAACTTACTCTGGTTGGCTCCTGCATTCAGGATTTCCAGCTGCTTACTATTTGTAACAATGGTTGCCGAAGTGTCACTCCCTTCAGCTGAAGCAGAAAACTTTGCTACTTTTTTCTTTCATGCCCATTTTATAAAGAATAGGAAGAACTGAAAACTTAAACCAGTCTCAATTTCTTTGACTACTTTCAGGTGTGATTTTGTTCCTATTGCCATCAATGGGTATCTTTTCTTTGACTTGAGTAGAAGTAGGATGGTGGGCCCGCTTTTTTTATCACTGTTACCTACATCCCTTCTTCTCTCTCTGTTTTGACAACCACAATCTTGTGTTTACATTGGGAGAAACATATAGTGCCTCTTTTCTGTTTGAGTTTTGAAACACAGCATAAGAAAGTATATTGCAGTTATTCTGGGGAGAAGAGCCGTACTGAATTGAAGGGAAAAGAAGAAAATAAACACAAAGATGAGAGGAATGAAAGTGGCAAAAATTAATTTTCAAAACCATGTACTGGTCAGCAGTTTGGTAACTTGCTTAGTTTCTTGTCTTCTAATTTTTACATTTTTAATTTAAAATATCTGTGTGGAAACTTGGAGGGGCTCTATATATCCCTCCAATTATTATATCCAGAGTTAAGGTTCAGTAACTTCAGTTGAGCACAGTCATGCCCCAAAGGAGGGAAATGAGTGAAAAGGATTCTGAAGTTTAGTTTTAAACTCTACCTGTATGTTGCTAAATGGGGTTTAAACTAAAACTGCCACAATCGTTCAGACCAGTGGTTCATCTAATTAGATCTCCTGTTTCTGATAGTGACCAGCACCAGATGCTTGTGGAAGGAACTTTAATCCTAAACCTGGACACATAAACCAAATACCCACGCTGCTAACCCAAGGGATTATTGTAGGGCTCTTGATTGGGGCCTCTAGGTGCTACTGCAATACAGATATTTAATAAATATAAATTAATAACTGTCTTCAGAGTCTAATCTCTCCCAGGCCTCATCTGCTTTGCTGTTCTTCAGGCAGCCCACTTCCAGTAGCTACACTTCTGGCTCTCATTGCCTGACCCTCAGCAGTTGGTATGCATTGTAATCCAATTAACAGCCCTGCTCTCATTCACTATCCCCCCAAAGGCAATCTCTACCCTAGAGACTTTACAGTGGCACAATTGTACCCATGCAGCTGTGCCGCTGTAAGGTCTCCCGTGTAGTTGCTCTATGCTGCCAGGAGAGAGCTCTCCCATTGGCATAATTAAAACACTCCCAATGAGCGGCGGTAGCTATATCGGCAGGAGAGACTCTCCCTCCGACATAGCACTGTCCACACTGGCACTTCTGTCAATGTAACTTATGTCACAAAAGTGTTAATGTAGACATAGCCTAAGAGACCGCTACTCGTGAGTCCTGAGGGGCAGGAAAACCAATATCCTAAGCTTTGGTTATCGCTGATAAGCAGTAAGAATACAGCAGTTGAAGAATACTGAATTAATTCTGAATTTGAATTACAGATTTGGAAGTTGTGGTCTGATATTCTATCGAAATATTAAACTGTTCAGATTGAGTTAAATACTCTTTAACTTAAACCCTCTGCATTAGAAGCTGATTAGGAAATGTGTGTGCACCTTTCACTTGGTATAATTGTTCCATTTTTAAATTACTCCTATTCCATTATCTGTGTGGGAGATTTTGAATTTATGAAATGAATTTGTAATCTTGCCTTTCAGTCTTCCATTTTATGCTGTGTTTGGCTGTTTTTGTGTCTTACAGGTTACTGGAGTAGGCTATAACAGGTTTGGAGAAGTCATACTTGATGGTGATGTTATTCATGGGTATAACAACCCCTCTGTTAGCAGAATTGTTGAGGTAAGATCTCAACACAGTAAGCAGTCTATTTTCATTGAATTAGTACAGGAATTGTATATTGCCTTGACCTCTGTTTTATTTGTGTCTTTTTAGGCAGGTTGTGTGTGCAATGATGCCATAATTAGAAACAGCACTCTAATGGGAAAACCAACAGAAGGGGCCTTACTTGCACTTGCTATGAAGGTGTGTACCTAATTCATGGTGGTTTTTCTCCTCATGTCGAACATTAAGTTCATAAGAATGAGTGTTTAACTATAGCACTAATAGTTTGTATGTTTTCATTGAAAAAAACCTCTTTCCTCCATATAAAGAATCTTTTATTATGAAAAATTACTGGGCATCCTGACAATTTAGATAATGAATAGGAGATGAAAATGGAACTGAAATAAAATGATGTTAATATTTGGATCTGATTTTTTTTGGATAACTTGTCTATTTTTACTTTGAATTTTTGACTGTTTACAGTTTAAAGTTGTCATTTAATTTGGTGCTAGCCCATTTGTCAAGTGATCAGCATCTGTTCTGAAGCTGGAGAGGATTAGAAAAGATAAAATAGTGGCACATGAGCAATTGATTATTTACTGGCACTTAAATAGTACCTTTCAGAGTTGCAGCATTTAAAGTGTTGGATACAGGGACTTTCAGTTGAGTAACTTTTGGTTAAACAAGATTTCCTCTGTATGCTGCGAACTACTAAGACTACTTGGACAGGTGACAGTGAACCCCGGTACCTAATCTTTCTATGACTGTGCGTAGCTTTGTATCTATGTTGTGTAATGCAGTGATGTTCAGTTTTCCCCCCCATCTGGGACTCAGAATCCACACACAGCTTCTTGCAGAGACCCATTTAAAACCCCACACTCTTGTGACTCCACAAGGATTATGGGATTGATTGTATGAAAACTAGCGGGTGGACTACAACCGCTTCTTGCCATCCCTGCAGTGCACTTTGCTATGGGCAGGGGGAGTGGGGCCATTTTAAGATGTGAACCAAGTAGATTTTAGAGTAGTGGGGTTTAGCAGGTAGGTGACATTGCATTATTTTTAATCAGCATATTTTCTCCCAGAGTTGAGTGGGGTTGGGAATGGAGTTAGAGTTGTAATCAGGGTTGTGGTAGGAAGAACAGCAGACACATTGAATTTTCCCCCAAGCTTCACTCTGAGTCCTGGAAGCCACAAATTTTCAGATGAACTTTTTACTGTGGTGGAGATTTTGTTGTGATGCACCTTAAGGTTGCCTCCTGCAATTTGAAAACCACTGATCTTAGTTCTACTGAGGAGATATGAGTTCTCCTATTTGAATCTCTGCTGTGGTCTTGCTTTATAATTTTGGGCAAGTCACTTATTGCACTGGTTCTCAAACTTATTTGATCAGGCCCCCCTCCTTTGTGTCTGTAGTCATTCATGCCACCCCCAGGCCCAAGTACATGTACTGCCACCCAACTCTGAAGGCAGGGTGGAGAGCAGCGGCTGCTGGCCGGGCACCCAGCTCTGAAGGCAGCACTGCACCACCAGCAGCACAGAAGTAAGGGTGGGAATGTGAAAAGTGATATTTGTCAATATCACTTTTCACAGCAGATTTAGTGCCACCTTGCAACCTTCTGTACTGCTGCTGCCACCCTGAGGCTGACAGCCAGAGCCCCACTGCCTCCAGCGGGGGGGGGAGGAGGAGAGCCTGAGCCCAGGGCTACCTCCTGATGAGGCATGTGGGAGGTGGAGGGGAGGAGAGCCCGAGCCTGGGTGGTGGGGCTTCAGCTGTCCTCTTTATTCCCGCTTCCCAGGTGTGCACGACCCTTCTACACGAGCCCCAGCCACCTGGGGCTGACAGCCAGAGCTCTTTTTAAAAAAAAAACAATCTCTACACACAGTTCTTGTCTCCTGTGACACATTCCCATGCCTCCCTTGGGAGGCCCACCCCATAATTTGAGAACTGCTGACTTAACATGTCTGCCTCTGTTTCCCAGCAATGCAATAGAGGTAACATGTGCCTATCTCAGTGGTTTGCAAGCTTGAGTCATTATAAAGTGCTTTTTAAAACCTGGAGAAGGGGCTGTAGAATACTAAAATATCTGCTCTAGAAGTTGGATATGTTTTAATGAGCAGTGTGCAACAGCAAGATCTGTGTTTGCACCTAGGTATAACTATGAGACACTGAGATCTTTGGATGAAAGGCAGAATATTGTATAAGAACAAAGTAGATGTGATTTTTGAAAATGTAAAAAAATATACTGTTGGTGACTGACATTGAAACATAAAAAGGTGTGGGTTTGTTCATTGGTGTTTATCTATCAAAGCTTCTATCTAAGCTGGACTAGTGTGACTTGCTTTTAGTTTTAATAGGGAAATAAAAACTGAATGGGTTTATAAATAACTAAGAATGAAAATGAGCCATTTGAACTTGTGACTTGAAAGGCTAGTAGCCTGGCTAAATGAATAAAAATGTTTTTGATATTACGGTTACATTTTACACAGATGGGGCTAGATGAACTCCAGCAGGACTATATTAGAAAAGCAGAGTATCCCTTCAGCTCAGAGCAAAAATGGATGGCTGTTAAATGTGTGCACAGGACACAACAGGTAGGCCTTTTCCATGGCTATTTCCTCACTCAGTGATGTTAACTAACTTCCTACAGCACAGGAAATGGTGTACAAGCTATCTCTGATTAACTTCAGAAGTTGTGTACAGGAAGGGAGTAGCAAGCCAGCAGCATAGCGCTACACCTGTGAGTGTGAAGGAGAAAGTTTGATAGTGAAACTAGTTTAATTTTCTGTCTCTGAAGTGGTGGTTGAAAACCACAGGGAGTTTGTGGAAGTATACAGTGAAATTAAACATTTAAAATTCTAAATTTGAGCTCCTCCATAGAAATCTCATGAGATTCTGTTGATGTTCTGCTGTTTTCTTGGCAATGTAGTTACATGGCAAGAAGGAATATACCAGTTTAATTCAATTCCTTTCTCTGTTATGTGAAATAACCATTTCATTTGGAATAATGGGGGAAATGAACTTTCTCCATAACATATATCTGTATGTTTACCTCCTCTTCCTTCCTTCCCTCCTGCCCTTTTCCCCCCCCCCCCCCCCCAAAAAAAAAAAAGTGTGTGGCAGGTGGAATATTTCGGTGCTAGTGAAAGTAAGAATTGCTGTTAAGTCTGACCAGCATGAAATAGCTACAGGCTCCTAAACAGCATGTGTCATGGAAGGCAATGGATCCTGGATTTATGGAATATCCCTCTAGTGCTTATGGCAAAAAAGTTAGCTTGTTGTTAAAGCTTCAAAATAGCACCAGAAACTCTCTAGTTGTGGAGATGGAAGGTTCTAATTCGTGGCCTGCCCACTTTCCATGCTGCACTGCTTCAAATTCTGAGAGCATTAAGTCATCAGCTTTAGGATAGAGTTTGCAGAAGAATTAAGGAGAGCTTAGCAGCCTAGATTTGATTTTTAAAAATTACCTTGGGAGCCAAGAGGATGAAAGGATTCCCTAGCATATACTGCAGGTAATCTCTTCCCCTACCCTCAGTGTTTTGATGTTCCTAAATTTGAACCTTTTCACTACACCCCCTGTTGATCTCTGAAACAAAGGTCAATTGGGGAAAATTACAGTACAAACAACCTGACTACCTACAACAACTTAAAATATCCTGGCTTCACCAAGACCTGAACAATTGTGTAATGTATAGAGGATTGTAACATACAGATATTTCTTTGACCGGGTAGCTGGCCTTCTAATTTAAGGCCTTGGATGTGGACTCAGGAGATCTGAGGCTACCTCTACACTGCAAATGGGGTTTGTACAATTTGCAGCTTGTATGGATATACCTGTGCTAGCTTTAATCTAGTGAGGACACAGTGGCATGAGCTGTATGAGCCTGCCTGACTCCCTGGGTAGGCCATACTGAAGCCTATGCCACCATGTTCTCCTTGCTAATTTTAGCAAACTAGCTAGATGTAAAGCTAGCACAGGTACATGCACCCATGCTGCAAATTATACTCAGTCGCAGTGTAGATATAGTCTGTGTTCTGTTCCAGATTCTGCCACACGCTTCTTTCTGTGCTGCAGTTTCCCATCTGTTTGCCATTAGTGCCAGTCAAAATGTTTTTATGGAAACTAGGTCTCAAACCTGATCTCATTCTTTAAGATTACAAATTTGATGAAAGTAACTGCATAAATCTAATATATTTAGACTTTGTACTACACAACTTGCTGATTAATAATATTGTGTAGTCTGAATTTTTTAGAGTACGCATTAAATGGCTCAAGAATGGACATCTCAAAAAGTAGTCCTCAATGGGAATCCTCAGTGAATTGGGATGTTTCTGGTTGGAGTTACACAGAGCTTGGAACTAGGCTTGATGCTATTGAACATTTTAATCAATGATCTGAAAGTAAATATAAAATCACTGCTGATAAAATTTGCAGATGATACAAATGCAAAGTTATAAATCTAGGAATGAGGAATGCAGACTATATTTACAGACTAGGGGATTGTATTCTGGAAAGCAGTGACTGTGAAAAAGACTTAGGGATCATAGTGGACATACAACTGAACATGAGCTCCCAGTGTGGTACTGTGGCAAAAAGGACTAATGCAACCTTTGGATGTATAAATGGGAGTAGTGAGTAGAAGTAGGGAGATTTCACCTGTATATGTGGCATTGGTGAGACTCCTACGGTGTATAGTTCTTGTCCACAATTTAAAGAGGATGTTGAAAAATTGGAGAGGGTGCAGAAATGAGCCACAAAACATGATTTGAGAGCTGGAGAAAATACCATTCAGTGAGAGACTTACAGATTCTGTGAATCTGTAAACTGAGGCTTCCTTTTCACCCTTTGTCTTGTCTATTTAGGACAGGTCTATCTACAGACCTATATCCGAATAACTGTTCAGGGATGTGAAAAATCCACACCCCTGAGCGACATAATTACACTGATCTAACCCCCTGTATAGATAGCACTATGTTGACAGAGCCTCTCCCACCGCCATAGGTACCATCTCTCGGAGAGGTAGATCAACTACACCAAGGGAGAAACTCTTCGTTAAAGTGCTACCGATGCAGCTGCGCTGTTGTCAAGCTGCCCATGCAGACTAGCCCTACTGCACATTAGCTTTTCAGGACATGAACTGTCTAATGTGTGTATCCACAGTGCCTAATAAAATGACCTAATTTCAAGAGGGCTTTCTAGATGCTACTGTAATACTACTAATTTATAGACACCTCTACCCCGATATAACGCTGTCTTCAGGAGCCAAAAAATCTTATCGCGTTATAGGTGAAACGGCGTTATATTGAACTTTGATCCGCCGGAGCACGCAGCCCTGCCCCCCTGGAGCGCTGTTTTACCGCGTTATATCTGAATTCGTGTTATATCAGGTCGTGTTATAAAGGGGTAGAGGTGTATTATGTATTTAGAATTGCACTGTTATGAAAATAGATTTTCGCTTTAAATGAATGCGTTAGCTCTTACATTGCAGAATGTATGATATAGGTTAGAGGACTCTAATTACTCGTGAATATTTTTTTTTCTTTAGGACAAACCAGAGATTTGCTTTATGAAGGGAGCTTATGAACAAGTGATTAGATACTGTACAACATATAACAGCAAGGGGCAGACCCTGCCTCTCACCCAACAACAGAGAGAACAGTATCAGCAAGAGACTATATCTATGGGCTCTGCAGGACTTAGGGGTAAGGCCGCTCTAGTGTACCATCTCTACAGGTTAATAAACCGCTTAAATGTGTTGCTTGACTCACTTCTTCATAGTAAGTGTAACACAATTTTGGAGACCTTAAAACTTTAAACTCAACCTTTTCTAGTTTTGTTGTGTTCACCAATTTCTTCAAATTAGGACTGGGTGTGAAACTGGCACTTAAACTAAAGGGTTAAGTAATCACATGACTGACCGTGGATGTTGACATATTGTACCTCAGGTTTCAGTTTCTTCTCCTGTTTCTGACCACCCAAGAGATAAGACTCATCACCACTTATCTGTCATCTCTTTTTCTGCAGGAATTGGTTTATGGGTTTTTGGGGTAATCCCAGGTTCTCCCCTGTTTTCTTCTGTTTTGTTTCATCTCATATGATTCGATCTATGAATATGTGGGTTAGAGACCCTTATTTGAGCCACAGGTTTGTGTGTGACACTTGCCTGAACTAGTCAGCATGACTAAATATTGGTCAGAGGGGGTTGCTAGAGTTACTGCTGCAGTCAGAGTGCTCACAAGGAATGGACACTACTTCTTCGGGCGATGGTTCCTATGTGTATTACACATGTGGGCACGCACACCATGCACCTAGGTCTGGAATTCCTTCAGTGCAGTGTCTGTTGACTTGCACATGCTCAGTAGTTCTCCACGTGCTCCTGATCGAGGGTATAAGAGGCAGCGTCCTCTTCAGTTCTTTCTTACTGTTGCATGGCCTGAGTTGGAATCGTGTCCTCCTTTGCTATTGCAGAACCTGTAAAAATGTAATTGTAAATTTATGTTTTAGCTTAAGAATTCCAGTTAGTATATAGTTTAGTACAGAATAGAATTACTCTTCTTCCTCTTCACCCTCCCCCACCCCCACCCAGCTGGTGAAAATTCTCCTGGTCCCAGGACTATGCCCAGGGTCCTGGAATTCAAGAACTGTCTCTCCTGCCCTCAATCCTTCTCCATCAGCAATAAGCATCACCGGTGCATGTTCTGTCTGGGTGTGTCACATATCTCTAAGTGCAGTATGTGTAAATCCTTCCTACCCAGAACTAGAGAGGCCTGAGAGCTCTGACTGAAAGTTCCTGATGGAAGAGGCTACGAGGCCCTGCACGGACCTGGGAGACCCTTCCCATCCCCTGTACATCAGCCTCAGCTGACCAACAGTGCCCCTCCAAGCACGAACCTCAGAGTGGAACACTTAACATTGAAGCCCAAGGAGTTGTCACATAGGGCCCCCCATGAGAGTAAGACACTTGCATGAGCATAAGGGCAGCCCCCTCAAGCAGACTGTCCAAAAGAAATGCGTTTCCTCCCCGAGCTGGTCCCGATTGGGTGAGATGTTGTGTACAGAACTGGCTCTGCTGAAGACCCCCATGCTGAAGGGTAAGACATGGAAGAAAAGAGATGTCTGTTCTCATGGAGACTGCAGGGGAGAGTGGAGAGAGACTCTCATCAGTCCCATCCACGAGTGCAGGTCTGGATTCATCATCGGTACTGCCCGCTTAGCCATTGATCATCCAGCTGTGTCAGAACTCTCGTACTCTGGGCTGTACAGAGACCTTAGTAATGCTGGAGGCTATCTTCCTCCCCTACCTGCAGTCTCCACTCTGTTCAGGCCCTGCTCTCCTGAGAGACGTCCTTACCCTGGAGGAGGAACTGGTACTCTTGTCTCAGAGGCCCCATCTCCATCCATGGCGCTGGAGTGCCTCAGTATCCATGGTACCACTGTTACAAACGGAACCATCCTCTGAATTGGAGGAGTCAGAGGAGATGGCTGCACCAGTATTTCCGTGAAGGCACAGGAGTCCTGGCAGACAGGTGAGACCTTACTATTCCTCCAACTATGACCCAACCAGGGACAACTAGTATCGAATCCTGTTGGGGCTACTGTGACCGATAGATCCTTCCTTCTGGTCTTATTGGGGTCCTCGGGACCCCTATGGTAGGCACCCAGACCCTTTTCAGGACTTGTACTGTTCCTCCCCTTCTTGTGCATTGGTGTATGAGGAGGAAGAACCAGAACCAGTTTTGCTGGTAACACTGCTTCCAACAGGGGAGCTTCCCCATCATCCCCAGACACTGCCATCACTCCTCCATCGCTGCCTTTGCTGCATGACCACGGCAACATCAATAGTTGTTGCAAAGGGTCACTGTTGATCTACAAATCCCAATACAGGAGGTCCAGGACCCTCACCATCGACTACTGGACATTTTACAACCACAGGTACTGACCAGGTGGCTATCCCAATCAACGAGGCCATATCTGAACCGGCCAGAGCAGTTTGGCAAACACCGGCATCTTGAGCCCCTACACCTTGCTATGTCAAGAGCTTGGCCACACTACCGAAAATCTACTTTTGCAGATAAAGGGTCAAAGAGACTAGATCTCCTGGTTGGGAAGGTTTTCTCCTCTGCAGGCCTCCAATTTTTGTATTGCTAATTGCCAGGCCTTATTAGCAACATATGATTTTAACACCGGGTTTGCGGACTTTAAAGATGATCTGCCCATGGAAGACCGAGCCCACTTCCAGTCCTCTCTGGACGAAGGAAGATTGATATCAAAGGTGGCTCCCCAGGCTGTGGGAGATGCTGCAGATACAACATCCAGATCTTTAGCCACAGGACTGGTCATGTGAAGGCTTCAATCATTGGGCTTCCCTAGGGAGGTCCAAAATACTATGCAAGACCGCCCCTTTGAGTCCAATCTTCTTAATGAAAAGACAGACGAGCCTCTACATTCTGTAAAGGACTCAAAGATCCACCCTGTGGTCCCTGGAGACTTACACCTATACTTGCCAGCATCGCCTATGGAGCTTTTTTAAAAAGTGACCTCACATTAGCTATCCTCCAGTCATCTGGTACAGAAGCTGATTTATATGGTAGGTTATATACCAGTTAGTTTAATAATAAAAAAAAATACAGTAGTTCTTCAATTTCACATTTGAGTTCCTTCAGAATTCTTGTGTTAATACCATCTGATCCTGTTGACTTATTACTGTTTAATTTATCAATTTATTCCAAAACCTCTTCTAATAACACCTCAATCTGGAACAGTTCCTCAGATATGTCATTTTAAAAAGAGTGGCTCAGGTTTGGAAATCTCCCTCACATCCTCAGCCGTGAATATCACAGCAAAGAATTAATTGTTACTGTAATTGGAGGCTCCTAGAGGTGTGTGGTCCCTATCTGTATTCCACTATCCACCCTCCCTCCCCTCTGCTTCAGATCCAGTTGGATTGCAGTAGGAGGAGAAACTGGAGAGGTGTTGACGCATGCTGCCTCTTATAGCCTTGGCTGGGAGCACAAGGAGAGCTACTGAGTGTGTGCGGGTGAATGGACCCTACTTTGAAGAAATTCTGGACTCAGGCGCGTGGTGCATATGCATACGCATGTATGGAATACAGATAGGGACCACACATCTTGAACCTCCAGTACAGTAAGTAAGCTCCATTTCTTCTGTAGGCCTCTAAATTGTCTGAGAAGACACGCTATTTAAATATGGCTGCTTGTTGTTTTTAACATTAAGGTTGATAAAGAGGGGGAGAGGTGTTACACAGGAAACTTGCGGGCTGACAGTCCATCCATGACAGTCTTTCATTCGCCTTTGCAAAGGGTCATGGACTTGGTATACTGATCTTTACTTTGTTTCATGGATTTAGTTTTAGCTTGCTTACAACCTTATTTTTAAAAAATATTTGTGGATTGAAATCACTTACCCTCTTTATATAAGCTGACAATATTTAGCCTCTACTGGTGGGCCAATTTATCCTATATTGGTGCACTTAGCCTCCTATTCATATTAATATTATGAAAAACAGTAATTGTGTGCAATAATCAGATCCTAATATACTATTCTCTAAATACCAAAAGCAATTATTTTTTCATGTGGTAATGACTTCCGAAGCTGGGAAAGGGGTGTCTGTGTTTCTCCCCCTGCCCCCCCTCCCCTCCCCCCAACACTCCTTGGAGAGGCAAGGCACCAAAAAGCAAACCAGAATATATCTAACAGCAGTTCCTATTCAGAGAATTGTGACCTGAGGGTGCTAGCACTATCTCACTTTCTGCTGTAGCCTACCTACTAAATGAGGCCCCTGTCCTGCTAATATTCACATAATACACCTCTACCCCGATATAATGCGACCCGATATAACGTGGTAAAGCAGTGCTCCGGGGGGGCGGGGCTGCGCACTCCGGTGGATCAAAGCAAGTTTGATATAACGCAGTTTCACCTATAATACGGTAAGATTTTTTTTTGGCTCCCAAGGACAGCATTCTACTGAGGTAGAGGTGTAGTTGCATTGATTTCAATGCATAAAGTTATTCATATATATGAGTGTGTTTTGCAGCATTGGGCCCGCAGTCTGTAAGCACCAATCATGCAGGTTTTTTTTCCAAATAAAAATTTATTTGAATTATATCCTTTTAGAAAATATATAGGGTGTGTGGTTGAAATACTTATTTTGGAAAGGGGGTCTGTTAATGTACTATGCTGGTTAGTTATTAAATTGTTTAGTTTTAAAAGATTAACTTATTTTTCTTGTTTTCTTAAAGTTCTGACCCTAGCCTCTGGCCCTGAGCTGGGACAGCTTACTTTTTTGGGGCTGGTGGGAATAATTGATCCTCCAAGGACTGGAGTAAAAGAATCTGTCACTACACTTATCGCTTCAGGAGTAGCAATAAAAATGATTACTGGAGATTCACAGGAGACTGCAATTGCTATTGGTATGAATACACCTCTTCCTCTCATTTTGACTTGTCGGATGCCATTAACGATTTTATTAATTGTTACTCTAAAATGATTTGTGGTGCAAATAAAAAATAGAAGTAAGGTTTTGTGAAATTTACAAATATATATAGACTCTATACAGTTTGTATTTTAGTAGACCTAAGATTGTCAAATGTGATGTAACAGGAAAGAGTGTAGTTTAAACTGAGTATCCCTTTAAACTATAACTGTCTGAAAATTGTTTTTATACCTAAGATTTGCTGTAATTGAGACAATTTTGGTTTAGTTGAGTGTGGTTTTTTTCCCCCCTATCTGAGCATGCACTACTGCTAATCAATTTAAGAGTTCATTTTTATATAGTTTTTCCCTGTCTGTGGGGGGCCTTTCACATAGCAGCAAGGGAGAAACAAACACTTAGGAAAACTGGCCCAGGTTACTCAGAGCAGGTATGGTACCAGTAATTATTTCAAACTCTTTTTTGTATATGTGACTGGATTTCAAGTTGAAAGTGGCTTTTTTGTTTTTTAACTTTGAACAAGTTACCTAGTTGACTTCTGTACTTTATTGGTTTACAGAGGAGCTTGTCACAGAGGGGAATTCTTTGTGTGGGCTGATGATGAAGCTTTGTAAAGGGAGTTAAATTAGATTGAAATTTCACTTTTGCCTGAGGCTTCTCTCCCTCTCTTCCCCCCCCCCCTTTAAACTTCCCATTTTATGACCCCATCCTTTCTCTACCTGTTCACATCCATTTGCTAATTTCCTATTCCTTTTTTTGGATTGTAAGCTCTTTGGGACAGGGACTGTCATTTTTGCTATGTTTGTTCAGCACCTAATACAATGGGGCACTGACCTGCTTGAAGCCTCTAAATGTTAATGCAAATATAAACATGTAATCAGAATAGACTTCACGACACATTTGTTATTTCTCAAAGTTCAGGTAACTACTCCAGTCTACTGATTCAATAATGAGTTATGAAGCTACTGGAGTAAACCTACATGTAGCAAACGTTAAGGCAGAATAGAGGCAGAAAAACTGGTAGTCTGTTAAATCACTATCTTTTTAATTTCGTTCCAGCTAGTCGCCTTGGGTTCTATTCCAAAAATTCACAGTCCTTCTCAGGAGAAGAAATGGATTCTTTGGATATTCAACAGCTTTCACAAATAGTACCAAAGGTTAGTATAACACCTCCCTCTTCTATCTCCCCCCTTTTTAGTCTCTTCTTAAGAAAAATTTTCCATGCTTTTAATTTTTAATCAATCCTTGAATTCCCTCTAACAAACCAGTTATTTGCAAAGGATTGTTAACTTGCTTGACTGATGAATAACCTCATTCATTTTGCAATTTTGGCAGTTGTGAATGTTCAGTTACTAAAATTGAGACAAAATTAACTTGAGGCTCAAACTTGACTCTTGCACAACGTTTGTTCCAAAATATTGTTTTATTTACAGAAGAATGCCAGTCTGCAAAAATGAGGACTGCAACATTCTTAATCTGTGACCTTTATTGAAATATGGCTAACATGTAATCTGATTACTATAAACCTAACTCCCTAAATACTCCTGCTTGAAAGCTAATTATATAGGGATATAGTTTGGCATTCAAAGTATTGTTGTATTATCTAATCTTGCAGTATAAATTTCAGCTCTTAATTTCTCAAGTTTTCAATGTTCATTCTTTATGCTCTTCCTTTGATAGATTGCAGTGTTTTACAGAGCCAGTCCCAGACATAAATTGAAAATCATAAAGGTATGTTTCTCCAGAAGTAGAAGTGCAGGATAACTGCTGGAGACCTTATTTTATAATGTATTTACTAAAATTGTAACAGGTTAAGATATGTCAGAATGAAATAGGTTTGCAATGTATTTGGTTGTGAAACAGAAATTTATTTGAAAAGAAGACAAGTTGGGAAACCTCACAATGCCCAGTAGAGAGACTACATGCAGCTGCTGTTGGGTAGCATAACACTTTCAGATGCCAGAGGGTCAACTGAGATTCAGTGTCACATTGCAGTTGAATTGACTAGAAATTTATGGGAATCCATGTTTCTGCTGCATCCCAAAGCAGAATGAAAAGGCATGAATTTCAAGCCAATTCTGTGATAATGCTTCAATTTTGAAGCTAAGAAAATGTCTAAAGTGATATAGAAATATTAGAAGAAAAGTAAATAAAGTGTGACTACAAAGAGATGTTCTCAAGATAACAATTAGCACAAGCGAAAGAGCAAAGATAATGAAGAAATCAAACATTAAGCAACAGTTGGAATGTAATTGAGAGAAATATAGGAGAACAGTGGTAAATATAAACACATGGACTTTTTGCTCTTTTTGATGATTTCTTAAATACAACTTGTGAGCAAGCTCACTTCTCTACAAGCATAGGTTTTTAGCTGGGCTTCCTGGGAAGGAGTACAGTAACTTTAGATTGAGGTGTGGTGGTGTGTTTTTTTTTTTAAGAGAGAAATCACATGTAAGAGCTCACTTAAATGGAAATGTAATACCATTTTTATAATTGGATGACATGATTGTAGATAGACTGTTGTCAGGATAGTGGTGTGGATCAGATTGCTCTGATCATTGCCTTAAACAAATTATTTCCTTTTTTGTAGTCCTTACAAAATAATGGTGCGGTAGTAGCTATGACAGGAGATGGAGTGAATGATGCTGTAGCTCTGAAGGCTGCAGATATTGGAGTGGCAATGGGGCAGACTGGAACAGATGTTTGTAAGGAAGCAGCTGATATGATCCTAGTGGATGATGATTTTCAGACAATAATGTAAGTTTCTGATTTCTGCAAGTATTCAACAAGTCTTAAATAAAAGTGTTAGGAAATCACTTCCCTCCCCTCCCCCACCAACTATACTTTGCAAAAGGATACTTCCTTCTTGTACATTTAGCTGCAGTTAACTTACAAATTCCTATGCATATCCTAAGAAAATTGATCTTTAGTGCTGATTAGTTTGTACTGCAGTCTACAAAAACATTAATGCCTTTATTCAAACCATTATTTTCATGGGTTCTAAATAAGCCTTTTATATTATCTGGTTACTTTTCATAAGCACTTGGGCGGCTTGTCAGCAAGAGTATGCAGATTTCTATGGAGGGAGTTGTAGGGGGAGAAGGGAGTCTGTTCTTAGATGCACATTGGTATTAAAACTATTTAAGCCTTTAGGCCTAGTCTACACTGAACTTTTTTCCCCCTTAACACTTTGCTGGTATTAGTGGTGGTAATTGAGTGCAGTGCAGAAAGGACATCCATATGTTAACCGTTGTAATAGGAACTGCTCTGAGCAAGGTTAGACTACGGAGTTGTATGTGTTTTTTAAAAAACAAAGGTGTCTTCTGTGTAGTACTATTACTACAACAAGTGGAGCTGGAGTGATGGGAAATTGAAAGAGAAGTCTAGCATAGGCACAGTTAGCTTAAATATAAGCTATGTTTAAACTTTTATGTTCAGATAAATCAAGGTGTACCTGCTGCTGAAGCAGTCGTTCCTCCTAGAAGGAACAAAAATCTCATAGTAAAAGTTGTTTTGAAAGCTGCAACTGACAACTCTTTGATTTGGGTTACTGTTCATTGTTTTGTAGTCATTCCTACAAAACTTTGTTAGCTGAAAAAATAGCGATGGTATTTTGGCTTAAACCAAAATAAATACAAGATAGATGGATGAGTCTCCAGCCCCATGCAAATGGAGCATGGGGATGTTTGACATCTCCTCTTGAAAGAAATTACTCGAACACATCTATCCTTGTAATATAGCAGGAGTACACTCAGTTGCACTACACTAATATTATTTCTGTCATTGCCTGCCAAACTCTACCTTCCAGCTGGCAAAATGAATTTTCATCCTCCCTATTCCTAGTCTGTGCTTCTGATTTCCACCTTCTCACCCACCTTTACTTTTTCTTTAAGATTAAGCTATTTGTAAAACTGAACTTGTTTTTCATTAAGTCTATGGAAAATAGAACAGGAGAATTTCAGAACAACACTCCTGGGCTTTAGCCAACTTTTGCATAAATGATACACTTCAGCACTTACAAGTGTTTTCATATTCATAGATTCCAAGGCCAGAAGGAACCATTGTGATCATCTGGTCTGACCTCCTGTACAACACAGGCAATCAAACTTTGCCAAAATAGTTCCTAGAGCATCTTTTAGAAAAAGTCCAATATTAAGGATTTTAATCTTGATTTTATTTCTGAGAAGAAAAATGTCTACAGATAAAAGTATTTGCAGGCATGATCAGCTCCTTGTATGTAACTAATTGATTAATTATCCTTTTTGTGTTTCTGCTTGCTTGTATTCATTAAGACAAGAATAAGGATGATATTGTCTTATTTAGATAGAAGCCCTGGAGTCAAACACAGCCATCTAATCTACAGTATATATTAACTCCTCAACTAGCCTTATACATTTCAGATAGGTTAACTTGGTTATGCTCTAACCCTTAAATTCTGAAACTAACCCCTCTGAAACTCTTCAAGATGATTATTCCCTAAAGGAATATATTGTGGCATAGCACTGGGAAATTCCAGTTTCTTGTGCAAATGGTTTAAAGGTGGCTCTTCAAGATCAGGTAGTAAGGTCACCTGTAAGTGATCTCTTTTTAAATTGTATCCTCTTATTTTGAAAGTCAAGTTGTAGCAGAGCTGGAATGAGAAACTTAATATGATTAAATTAGTAATAATAGAAAAGCTGAGTAAGCATGATTATAATTGCCTGAGTGGAATAGAAGGCTCCTTAACACATTTTGTGAAATTTGAAACTATTTAAAATATAATCAAAACCGCTGGAATTCACTTTTTTCAGAATAGCTTATTATTTTAAGCTTTTTTTTACATTCCCTCCTTTGGTCTGTGTAAGTATTGTTTTGTTTGTTTTTAATTGCAGGTCTGCAATTGAAGAGGGTAAAGGAATTTATAATAACATAAAAAATTTTGTTAGATTTCAACTAAGCACGTAAGTTTGCAACATCATTGCCAATGTCAGAAGCTTCCAATTACACTGTAAATGAGTTAAATTTCATACTGCACAGAACCAAACGTGATAAATATTGGTGTAGTCTACAAGCATTGGTGGAGTATCCACTAGGTTAGAAAACACATTGACCATTATTGTGAAAGTTTCCTAATCATTCCTTTTTTTTCCTTTCCATTTTCTATTTTGCTATTCGTATTTACTTAGTATGACTTCGGTTATTTTGCTGTTTTTAAAAACTGACCAATCTTCTGAAAACTTGACAACCCCCCTCTAAGATGGAAAGAAACTACTTAGCCATTCTCCTGCCAGTCTGATCACCCTATAGGGTCATGGTTGGAGAGGTGCATTCCCTCTGGCACAATGCCCCTTCCTCTCTCCCTGCCTGGATCACACACGTCAATCATGTGGGGGGCTGATAAGATTGGAACAGACCTCAGCCTCCCCTAGCCACCCACATCCAATTTGGAGGGAGGATGAATTAGTTGGCTGCCACCAGCCAGCCCCATTCACCTTGAAATATAAGCATTACTGGACACACACCAATGATTCTTGGTGCTGTATAGGTCGTGTAGTTGTCAGAGCTTTGTTTCCAGGCTTGCTGTGGGCCTAACCCATCTTCTGGGTTCAAGAAAGTTTTTTTCCCCTCTGGGAAAGATTGGCGAACTGTCCAGTGGGTTTTTTTTACCTACCTCCCAGCATTCTGCAGGCTTGGTAGGTGAGGATAATAAGGATGTGTGGTTGTTTGTGTGGGTTTTTTTATTTATTTATTTATTTATTTATTTTTATTAGAGGCAGGGTGTGCAGAGGAGATAACACAGTCAATAAATATTATTATTGCAACTTGTGGCTATACCTGGGGTATACTTGAGCACAAGACCCAGGAGGGACTGGTGAACTCAGCCTTCAGTATTAATAAAATTAGAGCCTGCCTCTTTGATTCCATTCAGCTGTCTGTGTTTTCCTGTGTCCTGATCAATATGTAGAGGGAAGTGTTCCCATTCCTAAGTAGAATTTCTCTTTTTAGGAAGTCTGGGTAGTATTTCACTTGGTTGATTAATTTTTTTTGGGTGGAACTGCTAGTTTGAGAGACTAATAACCTTAATCTAGTGGTCTGCATTCCAAGGAACATAATTAAAAGTTCAGCTTTCTACACCCTTTTGCCCAAACCAACACAACAAAATATGCAAATTAATTACCTGTTGCAAAATATATTATGTTGTTGGGTGTAGACTAAAGGTATCATTGAAAGATGATCTGGAAGTTTGGGAGTCATTTTAGGACTAAAAGACAAACTCTGATTTTTTTTTTTTTTGTGTTGCATTAATATAAAGTACAAAACTTCCATATTTTAAACAAAATCTGTTTTGACAGATTAATTTAAGTGGCCCCAATGCTTTGCCTTGCAAAGTTAGGTTTAGTCTTAGTACTTGATTTAAAAGCGATCTAAACATAACATACCTAACTTTCAGCACTTGAAGTGTTGAGTAAAAGTATTATCAACTAATCTTCAGGAATGTGCCATGCTGACAATTTTATAAAATGGCTTCTCTCAACAGGAGTATAGCTGCATTGACTTTAATCTCACTGGCTACTTTAATGAATTTACCTAATCCTCTCAATGCCATGCAGATCTTGTGGATCAATATTATTATGGATGGACCTCCAGCTCAAAGGTAGAATACTATTTTACCCCTTGATGGAGTCTGCTTTCAGCAAAATAAACAAATACCATGATCTTTTCAGAAAAGAGCAACTTCCTATGTATGTAACTTGAGAACAGTCTTAAACTTCTTTAAAGTGACCTTTTAATGGGTAATTCTAAAAACTGGGGGAACATCTTTTACTTGTGCAACATTGCTACCTATTGTGATGTTTGTAGCATAGCTCTGTATTGTTATCCCTTTTGTTCAATGTGTATAAAGAATAAGGAAGACTGACACTTCAAACTGCAGTCTCCCGGATGCTGATGACACTTGGCTTTATTTCCTTCCCAACAAACCCAGATTCTGTTGCTCCACTGCTTTCCGCATATCTGGTTGAGAGAGGGATCAGGATAAAAATGAGCTGGCCATAACTTCTCCTTGATAAGGGAGAAGTAACTCTTTTTTTTCCAAAAGAATCAGGAGTAATATGAATATGCTCCTTTATCCCACTAGAGTTTGGTGGTCTCCACCATATAAAGCTCATCCTTTATTTTAGTCTGATTCTTATCTAATGAGTGATCTATTAAGGTTCTGGTAACAATAGTTTAGAGTTCTGTCTGTGACTGCCCTAATCAAGAAATAGAATAATGCTTCAGGTACCATACAGATAGATGTATCACTTCAGAGAAGAGGGATTTTTGTTGTCAGAAGGACATGGATCCTTCCTACTGAACAAGGGTGATAGCACCTTCCTAGACAGGGCCTGGACTTTGGCAGGGGGACAGACTTTCCTAAGTGGTGGCAGTGACCCTTCTATTGTAATTCTCCTGAGGTTGGATGTAGCGTTCCATGGGCTACTAGCCAGACCTAGTTTTTAAGGGATCTCAGAAGAGTTCTGCATGATGATCAAAAGGTTTGAGTTTACAGCTTATAGTACTTCTAAGTGTGTGTGCCAGGAAAGAATCAGGTGAAGGGTGACTACTCTGAGGAGGCACTTTGAACCAAGTTCCTCTTCGATTGAGTAAACAGTCTCCCTATGTGTGGGAGAGAATAGGGGAGTTTAGACATTAGATACACAGGTTAAGAGCAAACCTTTTTCTGCTACTGCATATGTGTGGCCTATATTTTAGATTTTTAGAAAGTACATAGGAGCTATGGTAATGGGACTATAGAAATCTAAGATGCATGTGATGCAGGGAAATACTACATTAAGTGACAATGTAACCCTACAGCTCTAATACTGCATAGCACTTAATGTGGAATAATAAGTACTTGTATGCTTGAGAGGACTCTTGTTTACAGATGGATGCTTTTCTGAATAGAAGGAATATTCAAAGCTCATTCTCTTTCTGAATTATTCACTATTGATTTGAAATCTTATATTTTGGTGATAAATCTGGTATTCTAAAATGTCTGTCTTTCTTTCTTTCTTTATTTATTTTTTTAAAGCCTGGGAGTGGAACCTGTGGATAAAGATGTTATTCGGAGTCCCCCAAGGAACTTGAAGGACAGCATTTTGACCAAAAACTTGATAGTTAAAATACTAGTTTCATCAATAATTATTGTGTTTGGAACACTGTTTGTCTTCTGGAGGGAGGTATGAAAAATCGACAAGTGTTAAAGCAATAAGTGAAACTTCATTTATAGCACAAATCCCATTAATATTAGCAGTTAAATTAAGAATGTGCATAAATTTGAATTTTTAGTTATCGGAAACCGTTTCATCCCAAATTGTACACTGGGCAGCCAGATTGTAGGGAAGAATTTCAAAGAGGTTGTTGAAAGGGAGGACTATAATAGTAATAGGTGTGGTATTAAAAATAGACCCTCTTTGGGCAGGCACCCTGTGGGTGCTCCACTTCAGGCGCACATGCACCTCTCAAGCCTTTAATTGGAGATTTTCCATTAGCAGTGTCTGTTCGGCCTGCACATGCGTCCTATGCCACCTCATGCTATGCGCCAAGCCTAAATAGGAATGTATGGGCAAATTACCCTCAGTTCCTTCTCAACTACCTTGGCCTGAGACAGGGCTTACACTCAAGGTGACAAGTGAAACTTTGCTATCTTGTGTACTGTTTCCTATGGTGGTTTTTGTGTAGCATTAGCTTAGTGCAGAATCCACCCAGCCCCTTTTCACCCTGAGCCATGTCCTCGGCTCCTAGCCCCAGCCTCGACCGCTGGCCGTGGCTCCATTCCCAGGCCGAGGCTGGGGCTGGGAGCAGAGCTGCACTTGGCCACAGGCCCGGCTGTGGCGCCACTTCCGCTCCCGTCCCCAGCCTTGGCCCCCTTATCCCTGTCCATGCAGCCCAGCCCCAGGGTAAGGGGTGGGGGGTGCGACCCTCAAAAGTTTGGGGATTAGTGTGCTTAGTTCTTAATGATATAGTCATAAGAGGACTAATGTGACTCTTCTTCCTCCCTTCTGGGAGCCTTATTTTCCTGGCAGGGTATTCATGTCCCGCCAGGTTTTAAATGCTGCCTCTCCTGCCTATACCAGTTAGTGATGGCCACTCTGTGTGGCCAATGCTTGTGGAGTCACATTTCCAAGAAGTGCAATTTCTGCCTGGCCCTCTAATCCAGGGCAAGGAAGGACTGGGAGACTAAACTGAAGTGGCTGATGGATTGCTCCCTTAGACTGATATCTGAGTCAGGAGACTTCCCCCACCCCACATACATCCGTCACCAAACAGATTTGGCACCCCTTCAACATTAGCACGTTTCCTCGAAGAAAGGGAAGGCTATGGAGGTTTCCAAGGAGAGGAGTGTGGCCACTCACCTTAAGGAGCCAGCTCCTAAAAGGCCCCAGTTCTCTGCGAGATTCATAGTCTTGGCAGCCTTGACCTCTCAGCTTGATACTGTAGAAGTGGAAAAACTCATCCTCTGGTACCAACAGGGCTGGAAAGCCCCATAGCTTGAAGGAGAAACACTGCTCCTAGAGGGCCTCAGTACAGTGTACAAGGGACAAGGAGGGAAAGTATAACCACTTTGGACTGGTACCGTCTGGCATAGCCCTGCTGTCAGTGCCTACCTATTCAGCACCCTCAGTACTGAGCAAACAGTGGCACCAGAGACCATCGGCACCTGCATCTGTATGATCCCAATTGATGGACTGTGTCTTTGGCTGCCACGTTGTCCCCTACTCACTACCACATTAATTCAGGTACTCTAAGGACCTGTCTGATGGGTCCTACTGCTCATGGGTACTGAGCATCTCTCAGTAGTGAGACCCTCCAGATTACCATGGCCCTTTGGTACTGCAGGACTCGCCACACTTTTCTGAGGGTGCCCCCACATTGAAGGATATTGAGGAGGATGAAGGAGACTTTGAAGAGACTGACTTGGTTCTCCTATATGGATATGTAGGAACCCAGTCTTTGACTGTCCTTGTCATCGAGCACAAGGATCTTCCTAAGATGGTGGAACCATCCTCACTCCTGTATAGGACCCCCCTCAGTGGCCATGTTGGGATCCCTGAGCTACCAGCAGCAGTTTGCCAAACCACTGGCACAGTCTCATAAGGAGGCTAGAGTTGTACAATCCTCTCTCCTCTCTAACCAGTCCTCCCCAAAAGAGGAGAGATGTTTGAGGAACAGGAGGCTCAGGTGGATAAAGAGGACACCCCTCAAACACATTCATCTTCTGTCTCCAGACGAGGCAGTTATGCCTCTTCCGCTTTCTATGGCCGACGATTTCTGGCACTTTCAGGATCTTACAAATTGGGCAGCTGGCACTCTTCTGATACTACTTGAAGAAGTCAAGGACTCGTGGCACAAACTCCTGGACATCCTGCAGTCAGCAATGCCCTCCAGGGTGATGTTACCCAGTATAGAGGCACTCCTGGATCCAGCTAAGACTGTGTGGCAGACGCCTGATACTCTTCCGCCAATGTGTAAATAAGTAGATAAGAAATATATTCCCCTAAGAACTTAGAATTTTTGTGTTCTCACCCCTCCAACTAACTCCCTGGTGGAGGATGCTGTAAATGAATGGGGTAAGCAATGCTAATCCAAGTCTACAAGGACCTGTATGACTAGCACCAAAAGAAAGTAACCTTTTTGGATGGAAGTCCTATTCGTCAGCAGCCAGGCAATTTCAGATTGTGAAGTATCAGGCGATCACAGACCAATATAATTTTATAAACTACAATAGATTTATGGCCTTTATTGGATATCTGCTGCAGGAACATAAGGAACAATTGTTGTCCATTATTTCAGAGGGCAATTTATGCTCTTTTCAAGCATCCTTGAATGCTGCTGCCAGGTCCGTCTCCATGGCAGTATTATGTGCAAGGCATCTGGGCTCCAATTCTCAGGTTTCTGAGAGAGGTCCAGAACACTGAGAATTTCCCCTTTGATGGTCTAAAGCTGCTATTGGAGATCACATACGAGTCTGTGCACATGCTAAAGGACTTCAGGGCCACTTTATGACCCTAACGTATGAATAAGAGAAGATTTAGTAGGTCAGACTGCCCAGAGATGGTGTTCTGCTCAGTTCTCTGCATTTCATAAATTCTCTGACCCTCCCAGGAAAAGACATAAAGAGGGCTGCTCACCCACCCTCCACAAGTATTCAGTTGTCTGCAAAAGCAACAGTTTTGACAGGTTGATTTGAGGGTTCAAATCCTCCCACACGTCTCTAGTTTTACAGCTGGAAACCATTCACCCACCTCCCCTGCTTTGACCGCTTTTCCCATTTCCGGCATGCTTGGAGATGGATCACAAACAAGTGGGCCATAGGGGTCATAATGTCAGCCTACACCATCCACTTTAAGTACCTCTTCCCTTCCCTCCTCCTTCCCCGTCTTTCTTCAGGAATCCCTCTCACGAGCTTATATTGAGACAAGACGTGGACTCTCTCCTTCAATTAGGAAATCCCACCTCTTCACAAGGATAAAGGGTTTTACGCGAAATATTTTCTTGTGCCAAAGGAGAATGGAGGGTGGAGATTGATCTTAGATCTAAGACTTCTAAGCAAATTCGTAAAATCCCAGTTCAGGATTGTGACTGATAACTATAACTCATTTACTAGAGGAATGGGATTGGTTTTTGGCTCTTGACCTACAATAAAATAGCCATGCTTCGCTATAGGCCAGGATCATTTCTCATACTGAGTATTTCCCTTTGGCCTTTCTTGCACCCTAAGGCTGTCAAAGGTCCTGGTGGCAGTGGCTGTTTACCTCCAACATGAAGCAATCCTAGTCTTCCCATACCTCAACTGCTGGCTGCTCAAAGGCCATTCCTATGAAACAGTGCCACCTGAAGAGGACTGTCCATAACACTACTCGAAGAGGCTACTCACCTTGTGCAGTAACTGTGGTTCTTCAAGACATGTGTCCCTGTGGGTGCTTCACTACCCGTCCTCCTTCCCCTGCTTCAGACTGTTCTCTGTGGGATGTTCAAGTGGAGAAGGAACTGAGGGCGGTTCCCCTGCACATCCCTGGATAGCCTCTGTGTGTTGCCCAAGGAGGCATAGGATGTTTGCGTGGGCTGACTGGATGCTGCTAATGAAAATTTCTGATCCAGGGCTCAAGAGCTGCATGTGCACCTGAAATGAGCACCCATAGGGGGACATCTCGGAAAAACCAGTTACTGCACAAGGTGAGTAACTTCATTTCAAAGTATTCCCCATTTCTCCTTCCCCCCCCCCCCCCCCAACTCCACGAACACGCTTTTCAAATAAGTTTTCTGTGAGCATTCCCCCCACCCAGGCTATTCTAAAATGACCACCTAACTTAGTATTCTTAAAGGAGGGAAATATCTAATCTTGTTTGTAATGTATTATAGAGTTGTGCAAAAATGTTTGCAAAATCACACCATTAATTTTTAATCACAACCTGAAATCAAGAGTACTACTTAATGAGATTAGTTGTAAGCATGTGTGTAAGTACTTGCTTGAAGACTTGCTAAATCTGCTTGTTGCAAAGCGGAGTTTTTGCTATTTCCAAATATTAGAACAAAACTTCCTTAAAATAAATGCTTTGAATGTTTGCTCATTTGAGGTTACATATACTAAAGCCATTTTCTTGCTTTCTTCTGTTAGTTACGAGATAATGTCATAACACCGCGAGATACAACGATGACCTTCACCTGTTTTGTGTTTTTTGATATGTTCAATGCTTTGAGTTCCAGATCTCAGGTATGCAATCCTATATCTAACATAAGTACCCTGAGATTTTTGACCCTTTTCATATAGTAACTACACTTTTCTGTTGAAACTGTGCTCATTTCATTTCTGGGCTTCAGAATTTTTCTTAAATATACTTTCTCATCATGTGAGAAAGTGATGTCTCACAGCTCTGTGTGCAAACAAGCTTAGCAGCTCCACAAGCCGAACAGGCTAGCATTTGAATTCACACGTCAATGATAGGGTTTTAATTTGGGGTAATTGATGCATGAAATCCCCAAAACATTGGGCTAGCAATGCTGACCTAAACTCACAGGAGTAAGAAAACTTAATTAAAAGCTCAAAAGCTAGTCTCTCTGTATTGCTGCATGTATGTATTTAATCATCATTCTTCCGTTACAGTATACCAGTTAATATCTTCAGTTCTTCAAGTGATTGCTCATGTGTATTCCACAATAGGTGTGCGTGCTCGCCACGTGCACCGGTGCCGGAAGTTTTTCCCCTAGCAGTACCCGTAGGGGGGAGTGCCCCAAAAACCCCTGGAGTGGCGCCTCCATGATGTGCTATAAGGGGAGCCGCGCGCTCCCCCCCTCTCCCCCCATTTCCTTCTTGCCGCCAGTGAATGTGCATCGGAACTACTCTGCTCCAGCTTTGCTGTAGCTCATCCCCAGAACTCTTGTTCGTTCAGTGTTAGTACCTGTAGTTAGTTAGCTGTTCAGTTAGAGAGCCCGGGCCGGGGCATGCCCAGGGCCCCGGGCTTTAAGTCGTGAGACACTTGTAGGTGATCTATGCCAAGGAGTGACCCGCACACGGACTGTTCATGCTGTTTGGGAGAAGCCCATATCAGCAATCGTTGCAAGATTTGCAAGTCGTTCAAACCTCGGACCAAGAGGGAAAGAGACATTAGGCTTCGGGCCATTCTGATGGAGTTGGCGCTGACCCCGATTCCAGCGCGCCGCTCTGAGTGGGCACTGCGGTGTTGGTGCGCGGCAACCTTCTGGAGCCTTTGACCAGTCGGCACTGCTCCCCATCCACAGGGCCCAAGAAGGCAAAAAGACGCCTTCGCGGCAGCAGCACAGAGGAAAACCCGGGGCAGAGGCTAGACCCATGCTGGGCAGTCCTCGATCCCCTCCGGCCTCTAGGCCTCCGACTCACGTAGAGCAGAGTAGCCCGGCCGCTTCGGACCAGGCATCCCTGGATGTCTGGATGCCCTCCACGCCGGAGGCCCTGCAGGCAGCCCGGGATGTCATGTCCATGCCAGTACCAGGCGTGCTGCTGCTGTTAGGCCTGCACTCCGGGGCAAGCCACCGCTGGGACCTCCACAGTCGCCCCTGGCTCGGTACCGGTCTCGGTCCAGGGAACGTTCCCGACACCATTCGCCGCCCAGCGACCGTTCAGGGCAAAGTCCACGTGGATTGCCCTCGACTCCCGCAAGACTGTCCGGTTGGGTGCCATCTGACCGAGACTCTCGGCACCGCTTCGCTTCAAGGAGTGAGTACCGACGGGACCGAGGCACACGTCACCAAAGGTCCTCGTCTCGGAGGGGTTACCACAGCCAGTCATGGCATGGACGTCGACGCTGTTCCCACTCGGAATCCCACTCCAAGACCCTGCCAAGGCATTGCCTCTGCAGCTCTGGGCGTTGATCGCCGTCGTCTCACCGTCGCGGGTCCACCCGTTGGAGCCAATCACAGAGCAGCTGCTATCGATGGTACCGGTCCTCCATGTTGGGATCGTGGTCCCACGGTCAGCGTTGCTCCCGGCACCGCTGCTCCTCCTGGTCCCGGGACAGCAGCAGGTCATTCGTCAACCCAGCTTCCGCTCGTAGTCGTCCTTCCGTGGGCCAGGTCAGCCAGGTCGAGCAACCAGTGCCGCCGGTGCCGAAGCAAGTGCAGTGGCTCCAGACCCTGTGGCCGGCCCAGTGATACCAGTGGGCACCGTGGCCCCCGATGCAGTTCCCGGTGGGGGCTTGCTTAGTAGCCGAAGTCTGAGGCAACGTCGGCTTCCTTCTCCAGACCTCCAAGGAAGGAGTTGGTGGGATGTACATCCGCTGCACTGTGCCCGGAGACTGACCAAGTGGTGGACCCTCCGGTGCCAGCGGCCACCCAAAGTACCGCACTGGTCTCCTCGCCCTCCCTGGATGAGGCGATTATGGCCCCGCCTCCCTCAGTCCCGCAGGAGGACTTTAGGGCCCACCAGGAACTCCTAAAAAGGGTGGCATCAAGCCTCCACCTCCAGGCAGAGGAGATGGAGGAGCCCTCGGACTCCCTGTTTAATGTGCTGTCCTCTTCAGCACCAGGCAGGGTAGCCTTGCCTCTCCATGAAGGGGTTGCAAAAATTTCAAATGCCCTGTGGCAAACGCTGGCCTTATTGGCCCCCATCTCCAAGAGGGCGGAACGCAAGTACTTTGTACCCGCCAAGGGACACAAGTACCTATACACCCACCCGGCGCCCAACTCCCTGGTGGTCGAGTCGGCCAACCACAGGGAACGGCAGGGCCAGCCAGCCCCCACCCCGAAAAATAAAGCTTCACAGAGGCTGGACTCTTTTGGAAGAAAAGTTTGTTTGTCCTCGAGCTTCCAGTTACGAGTGGCAAACCACCAGACTCTCCTGGGCCGGTATGAGTTCAGTCTGTGGGGGGGCCCCCTGCCCAAGTTCGAGGACTCCCTCCAGGAACGTGATAGGAAGGAGCTCAAGGCGCTGGTGGAGGAGGGTACAGCGGCTGCCAGGGCAACCCTGCAAGCGGCTTCAGATGCGGCGGACACGGCCGCGCAGTCCATGGCCTCCGCGGTGTCCATGAGAAGGGCGTCGTGGCTCCTGCTGTCCGGGCTGCCCCGTGAGGCGCAGGCCGCCATGCAGGATCTCCCATTTGACGGCAAAGCTCTGTTTGCAGAACAAACGGATACAAAGCTGCATGGTATAAAGAACTCCCGCACGACCCTCCAGACTCTGGGTCTCTATGTCCCGACTCCGGCTAAATCTAAGTTTAAGCCGCAGCAGATTCCCACTCAGGCCTCCCACCCGAAATACAAGGCCGCCTATAAAAAGGCGCAGAACTATAAAAGGCGCCCTCGGAGGCAGTCAAGGCCAGCCCCGCAACCTGGGTCCTCCAAGGGCAAACTGGTGGGGAAAAGACTATTTTGACGGGACAGTTGGGGGCGCCCTGCCAGCCCTCCTCAGGGATCCACCCTCAATAAAGCTCCAATTTACTTCCTCCCCACCCAACCATCCCCAGCCCCTGTCCCTCCTGGGGGACCCCTCGCACGAAGCCCTGCTTGAGCAGGAGGTGGGGTGGCTCCGGGGCCTAGGAGCGGTGGATGTGGTGCCCGGGGTGTTCAAAGGCAAGTGGTTCTACTCCTGCTATTTCCTTATCCAGAAGGCCAAAGGGGGACTCAGGCCCATCCTGGACCTGCGAGATCTGAACCAGTTCATGGTGAAGCTCAAGTTCCGCATGGTCTCCCTGGCCTCTATCATCGTGTCCTTGGATCCTGGGGACTGGTACGTTGCCCTCGATCTGTAGGACCCATACTTTCGCATTCACATATTCGAGGGGCACAGACACTTCCTCAGTTCATGGTGGGGCAAAATCACTATCAATTTACGATCCTCCTGTTCGGCCTGTCCACTGCCCCCAGGGTATTTACAAAATGTATGTCGGTGGTAGTGGCCTCCCTCAGGCGCCGGGGGGTCCAGATTTTTCCTTATATGGACAATTGGCTGGTCAAGGGCAGCTCCTGGTCGCAGGTGAGGGATCATGTGATGTTCCTCCTGTCCACGTGCACCGCCTTGGGCCTGTTGGTAACCGTCACCAAGTCCACGTTAATCCCAGTTCAACGCATGGAGTTTCAGGGCGCTCCTGGATGCCTCGTCGGCCACAGGTTTGAGATCCTGAAGGGGCCTCTCGACACGGTCACAGGGTTCCCAGTGACAACAGCCAGAGCATGCCTCCAGCTCTCGGGTCACATGTCGGTATGCATGTACGTGGTCCGCCACGCCAGACTCCGAATGAGGTCCCTCCAGCTCTGGCTGGCCTCTTGAGTTCTCCCAGGCCAGGGACAGGATGGACAAGGTCCTCACCATGCCCGACTTGGTGATCGCCTCCCTATAGCGATGGTCCGCCCAAGCAACATGCTCCAAGGGGACCCGTTCAGGGACAGGGCCCTGTCGCTGAAGCTGGTGTCGGACCTGGGTTGGGGGGCTCGTGGGGAATGTTCAGACCCACGGTCTGTGGTCGGCTCAGGATCTGACCCTACATATAACATCAAAGAACTCACGGTGGTACGCCTGGCATGCGTGGCCTTCCGCTCGCACCTGGAGGGCAAGGTGGTCAGGGTTCTCACCGACAACATGGCCTTGATGTTCTATATCAACAGGCAAGGCAGGGCCCGGTAATCTGCCCTCTGCCGCGAAGCCCTCAGGCTGTGGGATTTCTGTATAGCCCACGACATCTGCCTAAAGGCCTTCCATCTACTGGGCGCCCGGAAAGCACAGGCAGATTGCTTGAGCAGGGACTTTTCCTCTCAACACAAGTGGTCTCTCCACCTTGAAGTGGCTCACAGGCTTTTCCGAGTGTGGGAAACTCCCCAGGTGGACCTGTTCGCGACTCGGCAGAACCGGCGCTGTCCCCGGTTCTGCTCCGGGGGGGACTGGGAAGGGGCGCTATCTCGGATTCTCTGGTGCCTTCCTCCTGTCCTGGTCAGGCCAGTTTCTCTATGCTTTTCCCCCATTCCCACAGATCAGCAAGGTCCTGGAAAAGATTAAGACGGCCTGGGTCCTCCTGATTGCCCCGGCGTCGCCCAGGCAACATAGGTACGGGACCCTTGTGGGCCTGGCGGTTGCTCTGCCGTGGCCGTTACTGTCCCGTCCGGACCTGCTCTCCCAGGACCAGGGTCGCTTCCTCCACCTCACAGTGTGGCTGCTCAGTGGGGAGGAGAGGAGGTGTTCAGAAGGGGTTCAACACGTCCTCCTAGAAAGCAGGGAGGCCCTCCACGCGCCGTGCCTACTTGGTGAAGTGATCCCGGTTCTCTAGATGGGCGGCTGAAAGGGGGGTGTCTCCCTGGTGGCCGCCCTGATCCAGCTCATCCTTGACTAACTTCTCCACCTTAGAACCCAGGGCCTGGCGCCTTCGTCAGTCAAGGTGCACCTAGCAGCCATATCAGCCTTCCATCCACTGGTGCAGGGTCACATGGTATTCTCCCATGCTATGACTGGCCAGTTCCTTAAGGGGTTGGACCGTCTTTTTCCGTATGCTTGGCCCCTGGTCCCGCAATGGGACCTGAACCTGGTGTTGGCCTGTCTCACGGGGCCTTCGTTTGAGCCACATGCTCCTGGTGCCACCTCTCGTGGAAGGTGGCCTTCTTGGTCGCAATCACGTCGGTCAGGTGGGTCTTGGAGCTCGGGGCCCTGACTGCCAAGCCTCCATACAGTTTTTCATAAAGACTGGGTCCAGCTCCACCCACACCCTGCGTTCCTCCCGAAGGTGGTCTCCACCTTTCACATGGGTCAGGATGTTTTTCTGCCGGTCCTCTGCCCAAAGCCCCACGTGTCCAGTGGGGAGCGCCATCTCCACACGCACAATGTGCGACAGGCTCTGGCTTTCTACCTCGAGCAGACCAAGCCGTTCAGAAAGCCCTCGCAACTGTTCATCGCCTCGGCTGAGCGCATGAGGGGTCGGTCGATCTCCACTCAGCGGCTTTCCAACCAGATCACTTCATGCATCCATACCTGTTATGTGCTGGCGGGTATCCCCCCCGCCACAGATTGTGAGGGCACACTCGACTCAAGCGCAGGCCTCGTCGGCTGCCTCCTTGGCCCATGTCCCCATCAAGGACATTTGTAGGGCCGCCACGTGGTCTTCGGTTCACATGTTCACCACGCACTATGCGAGCGTCTCCCAAACCAGGGATGACGCTGGGTTTGGCAGGGCTGTCCTCCATCCTGAGAACTTGTGAACTCCTACCCACCTCTAACAGATATAGCTTGTAATCACCTACTGTGGAATACACATGAGCAATCACTCGAAGAAAAGACAGTTACCTTTTCTGTAACTGGTGTTCTTCGAGATGTGTTGCTCATGTCTATTCCACATCCCGCCCTCCTTCCCCTCTGTTGGAGTTGTCTGGCAAGAAGGAACTGAGGGTGGAGGGAGTGCGCAGCTCCCCTTATAGCGCGCCATGGAGGTCAGGGGTCACTGGGGTGCTCTTCTCCCCCCCCCCCCCCTTACGGGTACTGCTAGGGGAAATACTTCCGGCACCGGTGCATGTGGCAAGCACGCACACTTATTGTGGAATAGACATGAGCAACACATCTTGAACACCAGTTACAGAAAAGGTAACTGTCTTGTTTAGGGACCTTTACAAAATAAAATCCCTCTAGTTAACTTTCTATCCACAAAAAGCAAGGAAAATTTGTTATGCTAGTCCTTGTTATGAAAATAAATCAGTGTAAATTACATGTTTTAAAAAAAAAAAAAAAAACTGTTGCAGTGTGAGAAAATAGACCCTTAACTGGCCAGCTATATTTTCATGATACATTCTTGCATGAATCTGTTGCACTGACAATAGATGTCCATTAACACTTATTGTACATGTGCAGAAGCAAATTCCCTCTCATTTTATTTTATTAGCCTAGGGCCAGATTTATGAAGGTGTATTTAGGCATTTAAAGATGCGGATAGGTGCCTAGTAGGATATCCAATAGTGCCAAAGTGAGCTAGGCACTTAACTCCCATTGAAATCAATGGGAGTTAAGCATTTAACCTGCTTAGGTGCTTTTTGTGAATCCCATGAGGTGACCATCTGCCTCTTTAGGTGCCTCAATAGCCTTGTAAATCTGACCCCTAGTTCTTAATGGATTAATGAGAGCATGTTAAGTTAAAGATCACTAACTTTAAAATATTTCTTCAGTTTTTTAAATTGCCTTTCTGATAGGCCACGTTTCTACCTACAACAACTATATTCAGTAATGCTGAATCTTTCTGTACTGTTATTGGTGGGTGTCCCTGTCATATTGCCTCTCTTCATTCTGAAGGATCCCTATCCTTAAACAGAAAACAGCTCAATCTTGAGACATGCAATTCATTAAGTATAGAAGTCGCATAGTTATCAAATAAAATGAGATCATCCTATCTTTTGAGAATTTGTTCTGGATCGTCCCAAATCTGTCAGTTTTTGAATGTTGAGATAAAAACAAATGATAGGGAAAGAATTTTGAATTGTATAACTGGTTGCAAATAACTAAGGCACAGAAAGATTATAGAATTAAAACTACAGGTATAATGTAATTCACTATTTTATTTCACAGACGAAATCTGTATTTGAGATTGGACTTTGCAGTAACAAAATGTTTTGTTATGCGGTTCTTGGATCTATAATGGGGCAATTATTGGTCATTTACTTTCCTCCGCTTCAGAAGGTTTTCCAGACTGAGAGCTTGAGTGTACTAGGTAAGAAAAGTATTCCTTTTCCACTTAGCTCTGTTTTAGGCATTGATGATCAATCCCCAAATCCAGTGACGGAAGGTTATAGAACATACTTTGCCCTTTATACATAGATGAAATGCAAATGGTGCAGAGCCTCATCTTATACAAGGTCCTGTTAAAGTTTTCTTAGAACAATGATTTGTGCTTTTCATATACATTTAAACAAATGGATCAGTAATTCCAAGATTCATAAATACTTCATATGCAGAGAATTCTTTTCTAATGTAAATTCTGATGTATGCAAAAGTGAAGTACTGATCAGTTTTTATTCTCTTGTAAAGTTCTGTTTTGTTTTTTAAATCACTAAATTTTAAAAACAAGTGTTTTTAAACAGACATTCTCTGGTTAATATCAAATAGAAATTCCATGTCATTAGGATTGTTTACATTTTAATGAAAACAATCCTAAGTCAGGATTTTGAGAAGTTGCCATTTTACACAGTTGCCATCACTTTAAGAATCTTTACATTATTGTTGGCTTGATAAAGTTATGATGGTGATTTTCGACTGACATTTCCTGGAGATGAAAATTAATTACCTCCTATACAAGTATTTCTCATTGTACAATATCACTCCTTCTCTTTTCTGTGGTTTCAGCTTCAAAAAGCAGGCTATTCAGAATAAGATCTAATTATATTGTTTATAGTAATATGCTAGACATTCTTACTTTAACAAATGTTAATAAAAATAGCTAAAATATAGAATATGAAACATTTCAATTTAAATTTCCTGTCAATCCCAAGGATTGAGTAACATATATACATTAATTTTTATCCTGTAAAAACTGACTCTTAATATGCATATATCCAACAATTAGAATGCCAATTAAAAAGAAATGATATCTTAACTTGTTCTGAATTATAGGACATCATGTATGACTTAAGTTGTAGAAAGACTAGCAAAAGCACAAGAAGCAAAGTTTAAAATCAACCCAATTGTCTCTTCTAGATTTGTTGTTTCTTCTGGGCCTCACCTCTTCTGTCTGCATAGTGGCAGAGATCATGAAGGTTGTTGAGAGAAGCAAGGAAAAGATACACAAACGTGGAAGTTCTTCTTCGTCATCTTTTCTTGATGTATGATGCATATTGCATTCTTTTATTTGCAAACTAGGAATTGCAGTCTGAGGATGTAGGAGAAAGCAAAACAAAGAATTTGGAGGATAAAGAAATCCTGAGGGCTTTTGTCAAGTTCTTTGTGTTTCACTGACTAAAGATGAACATTGATATTTCAGGACTGTTGAGATTTAAAACTTCCAGCTGTGGGAGTAACAAATGAAATTATGCAACTTTGGTAACATTTTCCCTCAAATTTAAATTCACTTTTGAGATTGAGTGGAACTTTGTAAAGTGTGTCGGAGGGTACTTTAAAGAGAAATGTCAAAGCCTGAGTCCCACCTTCTGCACTTCGGAAGTATACCTGTATAAAAACCATCTTAGATATAAATATTTTAGTTTGTTTTTATTTAATTGTTTTCCTTTACTTTTATGGTGGTGGGACTTTGTAACTAATGCAAGGATAAACTTAAACATTTCAGAGGCATTCCTTTTGGTTTAGAATCTGAGGCACCTGTGCCATATTTCAGCTACTGTATTTATTTACTTTATCCTGCAATGTGTAAATGGCTCAAGTACCTTGTGCTACTATTTTTTGTATATCCTAAGTTTTTTTGCACAGGATGTGACCACTGTCTGATCACTTTTTTTTGTGTGTGATTTGAAAAGCCTATACTGCAATTTGAAGTAAATGTTTTGCTTTTCTTAAAGTACGTGTGAATGTCTAACTTGGTGTGTTGAATGAAACTGGCACTTACACCAGATCATCATGCTTGTTTTTTTGGCATTCCTGCAGATACCAATTTTGTGTTTCACGATAAACATTGTTATTATTTTAATGTACAAACACTACATTATCATTCAAGTGTATTCCACACACTTATTATTAAGAACATAAGAACAGCCATACTGGGTCAGACCAAAGGTCTATCTAGCCCAGTATCCTGTCTTCCAGCAGTGGCCAATGCCAGGTGCCCCAGAGGGAATGAACAGAACAGGTAATCACCAAGTGATCCATTCTCTGTCACCCATTCCCGGCTTCTGGCAAACAGTGTCTAGGGACACCATCCCTACCCATCCTGGCTAATAGCTATTGATGGACCTATCCTCCATGAATTTATCTAGTTTTTTTTGTTTGTTTTTTTTTAAATCCTGTTAGTCTTGGCCTTCACAACACCCTCAGTCAACCTGTGGAACACTTTTGCCAGTGTGTTGTGTGAAGAAATACTTCCTTTTGTTTTTAAACCTGCCTATTTCATTTGGTGACCCCTAGTTCTTGTGTTATGAGAAGGAGTAAATAACACTTCCTTATTCACTTTCTCCACACCAATCATGATTTTATAGACCTTTAGCATATCCCCCCTTAGTCGTTTTTTTTCCCCCCAAGAAATGTTTTGGTAAAGCAGTTTACAGTAACTTGTTTCATTGAAAACAAGTGCACTGTAATTCTCTTTGGCAGTATGAAATCATTTCCTCCCCCAAAGAAGCTTAATTCCATCTATTATCTTTGCTTCTTTTGTTCCCCTGCCCTGCAAAGAAAACTCCATACTATTTGCTTTTACAGTCTGACTTAATGTAAATTTCAAGCTTTTCTGGAAGAAAACTTTTCAGGAAACGGGGTCTTAACAGGTTTTAAACTTAGTCTAGAAACTCTGGGGAAACTACAGTAGAACCTCAGATACGAAACCTCGGGAATGGAGGTCGTTCATAACTCTGAAATGTTTGTAATGCTGAACAAAACGTTATGCTTGTTCTTTCAAAAGCTTACAATTGACCATTGACTTAATACAGCTTTGAAACTTTACTATGCAGAAGAAAAATGCTGCTTTCCCTTTTTTTAAGTAGTTTAACACAGTACTGTACTGTATTTCCCTTTTTTTTTTTTTTGTCTCTGCTGCTGCCTGATTGTGTATTTCCGATTCCAAATGAGGTGTGTGATTGACTGGTCAGTTTGTAACTCTGGTGTTCGTAACTCTGAGGTTCTACTGTAGGTCAGTGGGACTTGTATTTTAAAATCTCTAGTACATGCTATGGGGTAAATTTGAACAGTAGTAAATGACAAAGTAATGTCCTTGAAACCTCAGGCCCTGCATATCTTTCAGCTTGCATCCTATAGATAATTTATTAACATGTATCGTTGAACATCTATATTTAATGAGTAGTAGCTGGATATTGTTTTTACCATTCCCATGATGCATATAGGGATTGACATTTAGACTCAATCTTTTTCAAAGGCATCTTGTATTTTAAAACTGCAGAAAATCAGGTTACTAGCTATCAGACTTAAAACGCTGGTCATATTGCTCTTTGGTAGAGTAATGAGTTAATGTTTTTCCTTAGAGTGTTTGTTTTGCAGAAATAGAAACCATTTCCTGCTCTGTAGCGCATGAGCTGATTTTAATTTTCAGATGTTTCCATGTTGTAAAAACAAAATTATGGGAAAGATAGTGACATTGACATACTAAACTATTTAGTTTCTGTTGAGTCCCAAATCCTCATTGGTGCCAACAGAAATCAGATTTTAATTTATTTTTGAAGTTATTTATATTTTCAAGCACATTATTTAATGTGAGTTTTAGGTGAGCCTATTGCCAGTCATGGCACCCAGTTCAATTAAGGATAGAGGAAGTGTTTTGTTTAGGAAACACACTGATGTAGTAGATGTGAATAACTCTAAAAGTATTTTGCTGTCCTTATGTTCTCTCCTACTGTTGTGATCATGGGAAGTGCACTTGTCATGCATAATGTTGAGTAGGAAAATGTTCCTGTTGCAGGGTCCCGGGACACTTCCTTATCAGCCAGGAGTACTCTTTAGTTGGGGAGAGTAAATGACTTTAGGGAGAAAACTGGTAGCCTTTATATTAAGGCTTCAGGAAAGAAAACAATCCATCTACTGCCACAGCTCCAATCTGTAGATCTGTTTCTGTAAGCTTGACTGTTCTGATGGGGAGATGTTTTAAGAAGGGTAAGTTCACAGCGAAGCCCACAGAAATCTAGATGAGGCTGAAGATTGAACAGCTGGGAAGTATGGAAAGAGGTGTTCTAGAACTCAAAGAAATGCATACTGTAGAACTTAGTCAGAAGTGACTAGAAGCTACAAATTCACCGGATACAGATACATGAAATCTGAGCATTAAATCCTCAAAATGCAGAAGAAATAACTGTGCATAAAGAAGAAGAAATCAAATGGCATTGCAGTAATGTCATGGGAGGGACAGGAAGGGGAAAAAAAATCCTTAATTCATGAGTGTTGGACACTAGTCTAAACGTGAGATCAAGTTTTTCAATTATAGGAACCTAAATATAGGCTCCTAAATTCATACTTAGGCACCTAAGTAAATGACCTGTTCTTCAAAACTGAGTGTCCAACAGCTCCAATTGTGGACAACTTGGGTGACAGGGTTTCTCTTGCCAGACGTCCAACTTTTGTGTGACAGTCTGAGGATCGGCCTACAGCAGCTCCAAGGGTCACAGATTAGCATCAGTGATTTTAAAATGGGTCTTAACCCTCAGCAATGTCAATCACACTGCCTTTCTGCTGCTGGGCAGTGCACTTCCAGGGCTAGAGTGCAGCAGTGGAGAATACCTTTATAAGCACCTGTTTAAACCCAAAATGCCACCTGCACTTGTGCACAATTGGTTAATGTCTTCCTAAATCAGTTAAAGCTACATGTTCCCATTTGCTCTTTTTCTAGCCCCAGTTACTTCAGGGAATGCAGATTTACCTCATCGTGCATTTTAGGAACCTCTTCCTGGTTATGGTGACCTGGCACTCTCCCCTCAAAATTCTTCCCATCTTACTATGGAACATCATAAAACAAGTCTCTGAATTGGCCTGGTGACAGAGCTTCAGGAGCCTTGTAAAAAGGAAGCACTTTTTGGGGTTGCACAAGTGCTCACTTTCAGCACAGAACATTTAGAATTCCCAGGTTCCAAAAGGGCTGTGCAGCCCCAGCTGCCTCAGTTCCTTCCTTTGTTTCCATAGCTAGCTGAGAGTTTTGGACGTTCTCGTCAGGCCCAGAGCAATCTTGAGCTTTTAATCCAGTATTCCTTATTACAGTTAAATGGCATCTAACTTCCTACTGTATCAAAATGTTCAGCACTTGAAAGAATAAATTCTGAGCATCAATGTATTGAAATGTATTCCACATTTCAATATAATAAAACCTAGTATGTGGGTAAGTCATTTAGAAAATGTTTGGAAGGTGATCTTAATTACAGACGTTTCCTTTTATGTAAAAGTAAAATAAATATGTACTGTTTTCCACTGTAAATACAAATTTTGGATATCTGAGTGAGGGATTAAAAATTCATATTAGCCACTCTAAAAGTGACTAATCTTACAACTTTAAAGGCTTTTATACCTTTTCCTTGATGTATATGTAACCTGATTTCCTCTAACTTTCAATGCATATGCATTTTTAAATTGCTTGATTTTTCTCTAACCTTTAAATAAGTGACTTATTACATTTATCCTAAATAGTAGAATGTTAAATCCTACCTTAACTTTGGAACAAATGTTTTGCATATCCAAACTTAGTAAAAAAAATTTTAAAAATGCAAATTTAAAATACATTAGCCCTGTCAAAATTAAAATACTTTACTCTTATCTTTTCTCTAAACTGTACATTAAACGCCATTTAAAAAAAAATTATACATCTAAAAGAAACATTTCTCTTTCTGTCCAAATTGTCAAGCAGACAGACCAGTTTAAAGCTATGGATGTTTACTATTATCTCACTGCATTGATACTATCTTCCACCTCTTCACTTCTTAAGATCAGCTTTGAATACACTACTTCTTGGGGACAAATCCTGAAGTCATTTACTTACTTTTTACCGAGTCAAAACTGGCAACCATTTCAATGATAACATTGCCTGATAAAGGACTTTTAGTTTTATCCCATTTAACTTCAATGAAAGTGAGAGGGGCTACATATTTAAGTTTATGTAGTTGTCAGTTGATGCTAATATGACTTGGCAGTCTGCTGTTAGGAAAATGAAAGATCTTCAGAAAGGAGTCTTAAAGTAACTTGCTGTAGGATGGCATTTGGGTGCCATCTGCAGATAAAAATTAATAAACACTAACAAACTTAATCCTTCTGGAATGTTTCATAACTGATTGTCAGACTATCATACAAGTAGCACTTCCAGAAATCTAAAACAAAACTATAGATCTATTTAAAAAGAAATTTCACTACTTATTGCCAGCAATGTAATATCTGCACTCCTGTCTCCCCCCCTCCCCCCCCTCAGTTACATCTTTTGGGTTAAACACTTAATGCTAAACTTATTGTGATCCACATAATGAACTCAGGGCACCTCAGGCTTTCCAGTTCTATTCACATTTCTCTAATATGTACTTTTTTGGAGGGGGGGGGTGTCTTCTCTTCAAGCTTTTTCAAAATTCACAAGTTTGAATTTGAGCAAAACTGGCTTTTTTTGAAGATTGAGAAATATCCTTCAAGCAAATGTGTAAAATGGCATCAGTCTTGTGAAAGTTTAATGAATTCTAAAATAGGAAAATTTTGTCAATGTTCATTTTGCCTACTTTGGTATGTCCCCAGTAGATTTAATATCCCTACAGAACTTGTACTTCTTGAGCCAATCTTGAAAATATTCGAAGATGCTGAAATTTTTAACTGCAAGTGTGTGCTTCTGAAGAAGCAATACTACCGTAATTGGGCTGCTACTCCATACAACTTCCTTCTTGAAGACCAAGCGTGTGTGTGTGTGTAGAGAAGCTTACTGGATAAATTAGTTGGAAGTTACCAGTGCGGTTAGGCAGTGAACAGGTCTCAGTCCATTAGAATGAAATAGTTGTGACTCTTTTTAACCAACTTATTGATAAACTCTATGTATGCAGCACTTTCCCAATCTCATCACCTTTTACAGAGGAAACCCCCCAATCATTTAACAAAATAACCAACATAGCTGCCATCTTGGGCTTTACAAAATAAACATCTGCACCAACTTGCTCACTTACTACCTTGAGGCTTTTCTGTGATAGCCTTGCTTCTTGAGACCTTGCTTGCTTGCTGCCTTCCACTGAAATTCTTTATTCTATACAGGTCTTTATACCATGCTCATCACCATAGTATGAGTACCTAAGACTACTCTAGGCAATCCTGAAGACTGGTGATTATCCAGGGGTGGTTCATTTAATCTGTTAAACTCTAAAATACTATGTGGAAATAGATATGAAGTACAAAATTTCACTAAATAGAAGCAAGAATTACAGGTATAAAATGAATGGCCAAGCAAAGGCATCCTAGAAAGTTTGACAACTGAAAGTAGTAAAATTAACTCTTAGGTCTTAAACTAATTGTGTATTTTGGAAAAGAACTTTAGTTTTGACCATCTCCTCGCTTTGATGGGAGAAGATACACTCCAGCTGAGAGACTTCTATCTAGAAAAATATTTAGATCAGGGTAGGCAACCTATGGCACGCAAGCTGATTTTCAGTGGCACTCACACTACCCGGGTCCTGGCCACCAGTCCGGGGGGCTCTGCATTTTAATTTAATTTTAAATGAAGCTTCTTAAGCATTTTAAAAACCTTACTTTACATACAACAATAGTTTAGTTATATATTATAGACTTTTCTAGAAAGAGACCTTCTAAAAACGTTAAAATGTATTACTGGCACGCGAAACCTTAAATCAGAGTGAATAAATGAAGACTCGGCACACCTCTTCTGAAAGGTTGCCGACCCCTGATTTACATCATTCTGACAAATCACCTTTACTTCAGATATTTTTGTCATCTGTGAGAAATAGTCTCCAAGACACAGGATTGAAAGGTAAGCATAGCCAAAGATGATGCAGAAATCAAATATAGATATCCTTACATTTTTCGTGTTTGTCCACACCAATTGCATATCTGCCACAGATCGGATTCTTTTGAATAGCTGTGTCCATTGGGGCTCTGCCTGCACTTTGGGAGCCTTCCAAACAGTAGCCAAAACGTATAAGGGGTGGGATGGCCTCAACTGCTTCTCATTCCTTCTTATTTCCCATAGCTGTGAGACTGAACCCCACTGTGTACATCTCTTCACATACAGAGACAGTAGTTAAATCTGCTGATAAGCTTAGTTTACCCAGTAGTAGTAAAAAGTTCTGCTGAGGGCACTGGTAGGATTGCTACCCACCACCACTCCTGTATGAGAGCTAGACCCCACTGTACCTAGGCCTAAAATAGCCAAAAGTCAAGTCTCCAGGAGTCAAGATTTGCCCATCCTGCTGCACAGCAATGGTTTTTGCAGGCGCTTGGGATGCCTCTTATGCCTAGGACGAGTGCCTGAAGGTTGCCTGGTGTGCAAATCTCGCTCAAAGGACATGATGAAAGCTAGAGAAGGTAGACTGAAGCTGCATTTTCTAGAGTAATTGATGTGGACATCTTCAGTTCCTGACAAACAACCGGAAAGACCGCCTCCACCTGATTGGTCACACTCCTAATGCCTCATTGAATCTTGATGTCACCCCAAGCTCAATGGACACTTGGCAACCCCACTCTTCTGGCATTGACCTAGGAGAGGGGCCACCAAGAACAGCACTTCAGAGCCCAGGGAAGGCACAGATTTCCTCTAGTCAGCAGCCAGACAAAAGTCCCACTCCAACATCCTAGAGCCTCAGGCTAAACCTTGCTCAAATCCATTTAAAGCGAAATCAACACAGATCGCACAGTGCTCCCTGTGTAAAGTGAGTGTCTCCATTACTGCTTGGATGGATAGGCCCCTCTCTGGCACCATGAGTACTGGCACTGGATGGCTCCACACTGGCTGAGAACCTGTGGTGTGCACATCTGCGTGACTGCTGTGGCACCGGAAGCTCATCCAGCACTGACTGACTCATTAGCACTGCTGCAAGCGAGTTCTTAGAGGCTTACTTGGCTATGGGACCAATTTCAGAATCTCTGACCTTGGACAGACACCGGCAATGAACAGGCTGGGTCCCTTTTGTGATTCTTTGTTATTGCCCATAAACTTGAGTAGGCAGGACTGGACTGGTGTGCCCCACCTATGGAAGAAGAATTTGCCTTCTCCTCCTCTTCAGAGGAATGCAGCAGATCCTCCTCACCAGAATGTAACCCATCTCCACCATGGATAACCTAGTGGGACATGAACAGACAGTCGAGGGAGGAATCCCAAAGAGGCACCCAAAAGCCTTCTGGACCAAGAAGGAACCAAGCTGCTATCCTCCCATGTGGGCTCCTCCCCCTTATTACTACTACTACCACTATCAACCCTGAACCTCTATTGGTGTCCTTGAGGTATCACCCATATTTTAAGAAACTGCTTCCTCAGTGGTATCCAGACCAAAATCACCCTCTCAAAACAGGTCCAGCCTGTTCCAACATATCACCAACTACTAGGAAAGCAAGAGGCCAGGGGGTAGGGGGTCTCTTCCTCAACACCTGCTTGCTATTTTTTCCTTGTCCTCTGATAAGGTAACTGAGATTAACCCTTTTGGTGTTACTATGGGTTTAAGGAATCTGAGAGCACTGTAATTTCACTGATTACACCTGGGGAGGGTGTGATCAGGTAAAGGCAAAAGAACTGAAGCAGTTGAGGCTGCCCCCACCCCTTATGCCCTGGGCTACAATGGTTGCGAGGGTTCTCGGGGCGCAGCCATGGTCCTAATGGATACTGCTATCCAAAAGAATCTCATCTTGTGCACAAGGGATGCATGTGCCCCAAGCGGGCAATCTGCATGGACAACACATCTCAAAGAACCAGAGTTACTGTAAGGTAAGTAACCATTCTTTCTGGTGAACAGTGGACACAACTCTGACTAAAGATACAGGTTAATGATCTAAAAACCTTTTATAAGCTTGAGAGAGAGAAAAATCAATTGATTCTTGAAGGGGAACAAGAGTAGTAAATACTAGCTATCTTACTGCAGGAGTATGTTGGAAACCAAATCAGATGGAGCCTGTCAAACCTATATGCATAAATTTATTTAAAACAAATCTTTATTTAAAACTAACCTTTGTTTTAACATTCCTTTATTTTTGGAATCTTCTGGGGAAAGACCCTTGCTTGACAGTCTCTCAAGTGGTACCAAAGGTACTTGATGGAAGAAAAAAATAGTTTACTTTAGGTGGTAGCATTCAGGCTTGGTAGTGACTATCCAAACCTGTTTCTTGTTAAGAGAAACACAGAAGAAAAGGATACGTTCCAGTTTCTTTCCCCGACAGTTCAGTAACTAGAATACCATAGGCACAGCAGATGGCCCAACTTCCACTGAAAGTCCATGGAAGTCAGGCACCCATGTTCCTCCCTTGGAAACTTTTGAAAATCTCACTGATGGACGCTGGTCTTGCAGAATTAAATTTATGATTAGCTTTCCATGTCAAGTATGTAGTTGTGATGGCGTGTTTTTTGAAAATGGTGGTTGGAGGGGTGGGGAGAATAGTGTCCTCTTACTCCTTTACTTTAAAATTGCAAATTTAGTTTCTTCTGTTGTATTCAAGGACATCAAATGACTGACCATTTTTGGAAAGTTCAGACAGTATCCTATAAACGTTATTTATAGGGGGGGGGAAATCACTGTAGCAAGATTCATTCTAAAAATTGATCCATGTGAATCAAGTTTTGTAAAAAGGCCAGTTAAGTTCCAATGCAGTTCACCCACTTCATTGTAACTGATCCATTCACAAGGCAGAATTATTTGAATGTCATGTATGTGCTGCTTTCAGTCTTCCACCATTAGTGATGCAAACCTATTGTTAACATCACAGAGAGGCTGAGCTTCCAATGTAGCATGCTGTCTGGTAGTCTCTGCTTGACTAGTTGCTTGCTTGTTCTTTTCCTTGCAGGATTTAGTTGTCTTGGTTGTCTCCTGGAAGAAGTCTGGAGGTACAGTTGACTTTACTGCATGGAGCAGATCACAATAAAGCTGGCTCATCTTTGGAGATGAGATAAGCAGATTCTCTGCTCCATGTGCTGATTTAAGCTCTTTGCATAGTCTATGCACAAGGGTCCCACAATAAAGCCTGCCCGAAGGAAGGAAAGATTAAATTTAGAATCGAATTGAACTATAGCTAGCAAAACTACACTGTTTAGTGGGAAAAAACAAACTACATAATCATTGAATATGAACTCTTTAAATAAAAGCCTTTTAAAGAAACAATCCCAAAGGCATCTTCATGATGAGTTCAAATCCAGCTTGTCTGCAGGTACATATTTACATTACTATATTTCTTAATTTTATTGGGTTTTAGAACCAGCAGGCACAATAAAGCCAAAGAAATTTCAGGTGACAACTCAATTTTTAAAAATTGTTTTGGGTTTAATCAGAAGAAAAATCAAATTACTTGTATCTTCAATGCATGCCTATATAGTGCTCAAATGAAAAAGCATATTATTCAGTTAGACCCAGACATGAATATAGTGGAAAGAAGAACTTTACACATCTATTCAAGTAACAAGAAGTGCAGAACTCACTTGCCCAAGGAAGAGAAATTGCTTTTTAACTGCACCTTGAATATTTGAGAGCTGAATTTGAGTAAAGTGCATTTTTAACCCTACATAAGACTTGCATCTCGAGGGATGTATAAAATCAGATTTAACACTGAAAATACAGATCCTAGATAGAAATCATATTTAAGTGTGTGAATCTTCTGTAGTAACAGGTAAAGAATTTTGCTCAAGTGAAAATGCTCAGGATCATTATATGCCAGTGATTTCCAGACTTACTTTTTTTCCCCCATGTTTTCAATTTATTGTACCTTTTCCTTTTCTTGATGCACTTCTACATTTTGCAATCTCCTAGTTGTGTCTCAGGTGGTGATGCCTACATGTTTACATACTTTAGTTCTGATCTTAACATTTGACTCACATGAGTCATTTCATTGGCCTCAGAAAGGGTGTGCAAGATCAGGCCTGAACTTTACAATTTTTACACATGACTTGAATTTAGTCACAGTATGTACTAAAGCATTAAGGGTAAAATTTTAATTATATTTTGGTTCAAACGCTTTTTATATTTGAATTTATATGTAGTAATTACCAAAAACATGATTTTGCTGAAACATTAGAAGCTGTTGCCATTTATTAAGTGCCAGAGTACTAGTGCTATACAACAGAATATGAACTGTACCAATTTAAAGGGTCCCTCACCCAAGGAGCTTACATTCCAGAGGCACAGCAGGTATAATACAAGACAAAACACAATGTGAGGGTGCTTTATATTTGGAGCACCTTGTGAAGAAGGCTGGTCTCTTACAGGTTCTTACCGAGTTACCTCTGGTTCAGGGAGAGGAGTAGAGAGTAGCTGGTTGAGATGCAATCCCATCTGGAGGCAGCACTGCCACTGGCAGAAAGTGTGTGCTGTGTCTAAATCCAATAATTCCTGAAAATTCTTTTCTTTCCATTTTAGAAACTGGTCATAGACCATTTTATCTTTGACATGGAAAACCGCAGGATCTAGATTATGAATGAACAAGAAAATAAGGGGTTTTTCTAGAGGCTCCTATGCATTCTCCTATACAAAGCATGACTGGTATGTACAATTAATGGTGCCTGTGAACCTCTAAACACTAAGTATCAGGAAGTATCTGAAGTAATCGGTTTTCAAGTGTCTTAAATAGTTACTATTCAAGTACCAAAAGCCATGAGAGACTGAAACAAAAGAATTCAATCTATTTGTTGGCTTAGTTATGTGTCTAAGAGTGCACACACTTGTGTTGTGGGCCGACTGGAAAATCTTTAAAAAGATCCCACTATGTGTCAGGTTAATGAGAAGCATCTGAGAATTGCCTGCCCAGCTTCTGTAATCCATAACCCTTTCTTCCTCCCATACAATCAGGAATTCCTCCTAAATCTAAGGCTGGCATATTACGTTACCTAAAAACCTCTCCCCACAACCTTTTAACTTTAAGATAATATCAAACACTTAAATCTTGCTACTTTTGCAGTATTAAGATAGCTTCCCCCTGCCTTAAACAGGATTTAATCCCGAAGTACTAATTATTGCTTACTAATTTGTTATACAAATGCTATGCTAAAGTAACATTTCCAATAGGTTTAATCATAAACCAGCAAAAGCAAACAAAAAAACCCTACCAGTTCTGAGTTTAGATTGTAACTCAGCCCCACGTTGTGTGTAAAGATTATAGTTGATCATTGTGCATAATACTTGTGACAAAATACCCAGTCACAACAGGCCAAGTTAACTACAGTTTTAACACTAATCCTGAATGTTCTGGCTTCTTGTTAAAATATAGTTAAGGTTCTGACTTTAGGCACTACTGATTATATTAATCTCTTATTTTTTTAGAGTGTCCAATTAGAAATCAGGACCCCATCGTGCCAAGCACTGGGTACACAGACTATTCCTGCCCTAGAATTTATAATCTGAAGTAGAACCTCAATGCCTAGCTGCTGCCAGTACTAAATTTGCTTAGTCTCTTGGACTTACCTATTTAGAGAACTCTCTCAATACAGGATTTTATTTAGTCTTACTGATACTGTACTGACAGTTTCTTTGGCCAAATTTCTATTAATATTTCCCATAATGTATGAAGTTCTGAAAGTATGAGGAAGAGAGGCAATAGCTTTGCTTTCAAAGCTTCCCTATTGAGTCTGCTTTGAATTAGAATTTGTTAGACTCGCACATGAACAATGTGTTTCCTGTAAGTACAAACTGACTTTAATAAAAGTTCATTACTGAGTAATAAAACAGTCTTACACATGCATCAAATGTTGATACTTCTATAAGTCTGAAAAAATATTTTGCACTTTTATAGTATACCAGAAGCACACGTACAAATGCCAACACCACCCGACAAGGTCCATATGGATTTTACCCATTTAAAGATAGGCAACGGAGGCACAGATAAGTTAGATGTCTTTCCCAAACACAAAACAAGTTGGAAATAGAAGTTAGAGTTTAACTTCAAGTCTCTCAGTCCTAACTGCGACACAGCACTGCCTCTCATCTTCACCAATGTATAAATTGACTGCTGAGGGTAGAGCGTAAATCACCATTAATTCCTATGGAAGTGGAGAGTCCTTACAAAAAGGGAAACTGTGGCTAGAATGTGGATTTGCATATAAATATGAAACATCTAGAAACATGTAAAGTTTTTAGTTCTTTGGGGACCTACCTGGGCTACTTGTTGTCCTGTGCAATTCCCCAAATACCATTCCTAGAAGTAATGCCTGTAAATGATGCAATTTCACTTTAGGTTCTGAGTAATGTGTCCAGTAGCAGGTTACAGCAACAGGGAGCCACAAGGGACTAGGGATGGGTTGTAGGATGCTGGCTTTCACTCTTAATGTCTCCAACAGAAGTTTTAGGCGATCTGATCTGGGCACCTGCCAAAAAGTCATAATTTTGGATACACTATGAAGAGGTCTGGCTTTATTTTGCTGTAAGAAAGTCTATCTACACTTATTTGCCATCTTCACCCAAAGGCAAATGACTTCTGTGTTAATGCTAAGCTAGCCGGTACCTTGTTAATTTTTTCAAAAAGATGTAAACCTTTTACTATTGAACTAATGAAAGTGACTTCAATTAAACTTAAACAGATCATTCTGTAGAATGAATAGTTTTGGAATATTTAATCTTTTTAAAAAGTAGTCAGTATATTATATTTCCTACATTATCTTTCAAGGGTCAAATTTTTTGGAAGTGTTTCAGTTGCAGTTAGGTGCCTAAATGAGTTGGGAGCTGAGCACATTGAAAATCTAGCCACTTGTTATCCATTCAAAACCACCTCCTTTGGCTATGTTCTGGAGGGTGTCTGTCCTACATCACCTGCATTGTAGGAGTTAGCATTGCACCATAGGTTGTAAACTACCACACATCCAACTATCCATACTATTGATCTATACTCCCAGTGGAATCTTCTACCTGGATTTTGGCAGAGAACTGCAGTTATCACTTGTACTGTATGAGCTCTCAATCCATACAAGTGAAAATCTAGCTTCAGAAATTGACTAGTAAATGAGACTTAACTCATTTTAAAAAAAATTCTAAGCCATTACAGTAACACTGGTACAAATTGTATTTATATACAAAAAACTTTGCAGTTGTAGTATTATAGGAGCTTGTGCAACCTTAGTTCAGCTGCTTTGTGTACATGCATTATAGTCTTGCCCATTATTAGGGCCCTACCAATTTCATAGCCATGAAAAACATGTCAGACTGTGAAATAAGCCCTTCCCAGTCAAATCTGCTCTCCCTTGCTGTTGGGAGTGCCCCAGCCAGGGGGCTCCTAGCTGCAAGTCCTAGCTGGGCTGGGAAGGGAGAGGACTTGTCCTTCCATTGCATGGCTGCTCTTAGGGGGAGATCAGACCCATCTCTGAGTGTCTCCCCCTGCTGCAGGAAGCTCCAGCCCAGGAGGTTCCTGCAGCTGGAGGAGACTTGTGAAGGTGGGTCCAATATGCCTCTGCTCCTGGAAGTGCCCCAGCCAGGGTGTTCCTACCTGCAAGTCCCTGCTGGGCTGAGGAGCGACAGCACTTCTCCTTCCCTTGCATGGCAACTCTGGGAGTGGGGGTGAGATCAGATCCACTTCTGGGTATCTTTTGGGTTGGGACCCCCATGGTTACAACACTCTGAAATTTCAGATGCACACAGCTGAAAATGTGAAATTGAGCAATTTAAAAAGCCTCTGGCCATGAAATTGATCAAAATGGACCATGACTTTGGTAGGGCCCTACCCATTATCAGACAAGAAGTCTGCAGTAGAGCAGAAACAGAACCCAGCACTGTTGGGCCCCAATCCAATGCTAAAAATGCAAGAACATCTTTTTTCTTCCTGTAACCCTTTGCTTCATTTATGGCCCACCCTATGCACTGAACAAGGCAGGGTGGGTCCTAGAACACACAAGTATGTAATAATTTAATTAAAGACTAGCACAGTGCCTACACAGGGAGACAAATTTAAAATTGCATGGACATTTACTAACTTGTGCTTGCTTGACTCTGCAACCTTAACATTCACTTAAAGATTTTTGTATGCAGTTTCCTTAATTTAAAGAAAAATGAAAACAAATGTACATGGGTCAGCAGCAGGGTTTGAATGCAGGTCCTTGGATCTATAGCACCAGTTGGGCTAAAGGAGTAAATGGTAGCGGTCATAGGCTGCTATTTTTCATGGTGTCCCTTCGGTTTCCTCCCTAACAGGAGACGTACACACTTTGCCAATATACTTTAATGGTTACATACAGCACTGCCAAACACAGATCTGGAGCATTCATTCTGAAAGGTGGAGCGGGCAGTGGATGAGACTTGTGTCTACCATATTAGAGCCAGATTCTATTCCTAGCTCTCCCCAAAGTGACCTTGTGCAGCCTCACAATTATGTACCCTTTAAAAGGGGATGAGGAGAGACATTTTCCTTCCTCTAAAGGTAGGGGTTACGAGGCCTTGATCAATAGTGACTAAGCCACACAGGATTGCCACCCCTAGTCAACAGAAGAACTGAGACTACAACTGGTTCCTTCTCTACCCCAAAATGTTTTCTTCAGCTGCTGCTTTGTCCATTTACTGTCTGGAGCCATGTAGGGAGCTCTGTAAAACTAGAAGTGTACTCGCTGCAGATGGCACACAGAGAACTGGGGGGCTGAAGTTTGCTCAGTGCAGATGAATTAGAAATTTTAGCAGAAAGCCTAACATATACTCAGTATAGCTTGTGACTGTTTTTCCTGAAGTGTATAGCTTGACCAAACCTGGATAAATTTCCACAAGAACAAAAAAAAAAAATCTGCTCTGAAAGCTCTGGCCTAAAGGGTTAGTTTGGCAAAATTGGATGCAAATTAAAACAGGGTTATAATGGAAAGTTTTAAGCAAAATTAAATATAGGCCTCTACCACCTCTGCCTATAACTTGTCAAGTGTTCCTTTTTAAAAAATAACTAAAATAATTGTGTAATTGTAACATATATGCTGCACACCAAAGACTATGACCCTACACTTAGTAATGCATGTGGTGCTTATTACCATGAGCCGTCTTATAGAAGTCACTTGTAAGTACTATATCTGGTACTAAACTGACTGACTGGATTGACACCCAAGTTTTTTCCTCCCGTTACACTCCCAACATTGATTATTATCCAGGATATCTGTTCTGACAACTGTACCTCAGTTAGTGTGGCCAAAGGGCGATGGTCTTCACAAAAATCCAGAGGCAGCATTGTTGTTGGAACAAAGGATTTTTTAAGAGTCTTTTGGATTCTATCAAATTCACGGACAATCGGCAGCTTGTTGGACTGCTTACTTGGGGAAGGAACTTCAGAATTTTGAGAGGCGTTCAGAAGTAACCCATAGATGACTTGACGAATGGGTAAGGCGACTGTGTGAGCACTAGGCCTCTGCATGTTCTCCACCTGGACATGAAGGATTGTTCTTCTTAATAGAAGGGCATCACTAATGAATGGAGACAAATGACCTTTTGCAAAAGCCTCAAGCATCCATTGTGGTAACTCTAAGTTCCTGGTCACCTGAGATTCATAGGTTCCATTCTGAAAAAAATCCTCAAGATTCACATCAGACTGTTCATATTCCTCCATGGAAGTGCATAGAAGCTTCCTTATTTCTTCTCTCTCATGCTTTTTAAGATATTTCAGTACATTGTCTATAGCCTCTGTGGGGTCAGCAAAACGGGATAACCAGTTTAGAAGTCCCTGAATGCGGACATGCTTCCTCCCCCTCCAACCAGAGCCTCCAACTGGCAGGCGCACCTTGCTGAAGAATGTCTCCAGAGCTGGCAGATTAATGTAATCATTACCATTCATTACAGCAAAGAGAGGAAGAAGGGCTTTGTTCATATGACTGAAGTGGCTGCACAGTCTCTCTAAAGAGAAGCATCGAGCTGGAATGTAGCAGTCCAGTGTGCCTTCACAGATACAAAGGTTTCTCCACTGAAAGTAATTCAGAGGGCAATACCCAGCTTTCAAATCAAAAATACAAAAATCACTGTCTAAAGTTAATACGGGACAATTCCAATGATTAGCTAATGACATAATATCCCTATCTGCTTCTGAGAAGCACTGGACAAAAGGCACTTCTAATTTGGTCAAGGCTTGCTTGAAAACCTCTCTGGTGAGCAGGGGTAGCACGCTTCCACCACCACCTCTAGAGATGGAATATGCTACCTGGATCTTATCCCGGGCTCTTTCCTTTAACGTCACAAACTTCTTATCGGACAAGTCACACCCTCCATCTAACACAACATATGGGTATATTTTGCATACAGACAAAGTTTCAAAAAACTTGTGTACAATATCTGTAAAAGAATCATAATCCCCTCCATGCTGGAGGTCTAGATTTGATTCAAAATAAAGCCGATGAAACAAATTATTTCCATCAATGATTATTTTTGTATTCCTTAATTGTAGATCAGTGAAGAACTGCTTATGCTCTCCCACATAGCTCATTAATCCATGGATGCCCATGCTCTTAACCTGTAACACCTGTAGTCAGACAAATGAACAATTTAATTTTCAAGTAGAGTGCACAAAACCTCACCCCTAGACTAATGATCAGATTAATACACACTAGGGTTGTCTACTTACCTCAATTCCTGCTACCTCTGAGTCCAAAAGTGACTGTTATAAAACTTTTCCCCAGGGCAAAAGGAAGCGATGCAGGCTGTTTACATCTAGCTTTTCCCAACAAGCCAAATTGTTTTGAACTACAGCTGCTAAACTTGCACTACCCCATCCCCATGTGACTTGGACCTAACTATGCCAATTAACTTTTCTAGTCCCATCCATGGGCATTGAAAATTACGCATCTAAAAAGGGAACTGCGCCCACTTCTGTCCTCCAGCCTTTCCAGGCAGTCGTATTCAGTGATTCCCCACCTGAGCAGGAGCGGTGTGTAAATGGCTGAGTTGGTCCATAAATTACGTAAGTTTTTGTTAAGCCGCCCTCAGCCTCTGTACCACTGAAATAGACACGGAAAAGGAAGAGACCCCGCCCCCCGTGTAGTATGCAACGCGGCCAGCTCGGGGAGAGGCGGGAGACAGTCCCGGCTATAACGTTTCACCCAGAGAAACTCAATGCAGGGAACGCGCCTCACCCAGCAGGGGCCTCTCTCCGCCCAGGAGCCGGGGCTCGGTAGGGCTGACAAGGCCTGGCTCCGGCTCGGGGTGTGCCTGCCGGGGGCGGGGGGAGACACGAGCGGTGCCTCGTTCTCCTGCTGAGCCTCCCGTCCCCAGGGAAGCCCCAGCGGCTGCTGGAGGGATCAGTCGCTCTGTGCGCGCCGTGTAAGGGACCCGTCGCTGCCGCAGCTCGGGGGACTCAGTTCCGCCCCTCTAGACACGACCCGTGCCCAGCAAACAGCCTCCACTTCCGGGGGGGACGCATCAAGCTAGGAGGACCCGGGAATCACGTGTGGTGAAGCCACGCCCACCCTATCGCGTCACTGTTCAGTCGCTCATCGGCGGGTAATATTAACGTCCGTTTCCATGCGAACAGGACAGAGGGGGCGCCGCCGGGTCACGTGACCAGCCAGCTCGGGTTCTCTCTGGGAACTGGTCGGGTCCGCCCTGGGTGTCTGTATCCCGTCGGGCAGCGCGGCGTCTCCAGGAGACCGGTCCCAAACACATGCGGGGGGAGGGGACACACCGGGCTCCGAGAGGCGCTAGCGGGCGGGTGGAGCGGGGCCGTGCACAGAGAGCCCGGCTGGGACCGGCGCCCCCTCCTCTACTGGGCCGGGGGCGGGGATGAGCAGGTAAATAGACGTGACCCCCATGTGTCCGACATAGCTCCGCTCCTCCCCCCACGCTCACACCCTCAGAGCCACAGGCACCGCGGGGGCTGGAGAGCGCCTGGCAATGCCCTGCCCCATCCCGTCCGTGAGCTCTGGGTGCTGGGGACAGGCGTTGCGACAAGGGGTGCGATCATGACCTTTTTTAAGGTGATAGGGAACAGCCAGCATGGATTTGTAAAGAACAAATCATGTCAAACCAATCTGATAGCTTTCTTTGATAGGATAACGAGTCTTGTGGATAAGGGAGAAGCTGTGGATGTGGTATACCTAGACTTTAGTAAGGCATTTGATACGGTCTCGCATGATATTCTTATCGACAAACTAGGCAAATACAATTTAGATGGGGCTACTATAAGGTGGGTGCATAACTGGCTGGATAACCATACTCAGAGAGTTGTTATTAATGGTTCCCAATCCTGCTGGAAAGGCATAACAAGTGGGGTTCCGCAGGGGTCTGTTTTGGGACCGGCTCTGTTCAATATCTTCATTAACGACTTAGATATTGGTATAGAAAGTACGATTATTAAGTTTGCGGATGATACCAAACTGGGAGGGATTGCAACTGCTTTGGAGGACAGGGTCATAATTCAAAATGATCTGGACAAATTGGAGAAATGGTCTGAGGTAAACAGGATGAAGTTTAACAAAGACAAATGCAAAGTGCTCCACTTAGGAAGAAAAAATCAGTTTCACACATACAGAATGGGAAGAGACTGTCTAGGAAGGAGTACGGCAGAAAGGGATCTAGGGGTTATAGTGGACCACAAGCTAAATATGAGTCAACAGTGTGATGCTGTTGCAAAAAAAGCAAACGTGATTCTGGGATGTATTAACAGGTGTGTTGTGAGCAAGACACGAGAAGTCATTCTTCCGCTCTACTCTGCTCTGGTTAGGCCTCAGCTGGAGTATTGTGTCCAGTTCTGGGCACCGCATTTCAAGAAAGATGTGGAGAAATTGGAAAGGGTCCAGAGAAGAGCAACAAGAATGATTAAAGGTCTTGAGAACATGACCTATGAAGGAAGGCTGAAAGAATTGGGTTTGTTTAGTTTGGAAAGAGAAGACTGAGAGGGGACATGATAGCAGTTTTCAGGTATCTAAAAGGGTGTCATAAGGAGGAGGGAGAAAACTTGTTCACCTTAGCCTCTGAGGATAGAACAAGAAGCAATGGGCTTAAACTGCAGCAAGGGAGGTCTAGGTTGGACATTAGGAAAAAGTTCCTAACTGTCAGGGTGGTTAAACACTGGAATAAATTGCCTAGGGAGGTTGTGGAATCTCCATCTCTGGAGCTATTTAAGAGTAGGTTAGATAAATGTCTATCAGGGATGGTCTAGACAGTATTTGGTCCTGCCATGCGGGCAGGGGACTGGACTCGATGACCTTTCGAGGTCCCTTCCAGTCCTAGAATCTATGAATCTATGAATCTATGAGACTGGCCACAGTGGATCAGACCAATGGACCTTCTGGCCCAGGATCCTGTCCTCTGGCAGTGGCCAGTGCCAGGTGCTTCAGAGGGAATGAACAGAGCAGGCAATCACTGAGTGAGCCATCCCCTGGTGCCCAGCACCTAGCAGTCAGGCTTAGGGGTGCCCAGAGCATGGGGTTGTGATCCTGATTGTCTTCGCTGATAGCCACTGATGGCTCTATCCTCCAGGAACTTATTTAATTATTTTTTTAACCCAGTTATAGTTTTGGTTTTCACAACATCCCCTGGCAACAAGTTCCACAGGTTGTCTGTGCCTTGTGTGAAGTAGTACTTCCTTTTGTTTGTTTTAAACCTATTAATAGGCTGCCTATCAATTTCATTGGCCTACCCCTGGTTCTTGTGTTATGTGAAGGGGTGAATAACACTTCCCCATTCACTTTCTCTACACCACTCATGATTTTATAGAGTTCCATCCAGGGCCGGCTCCAGGCACCAGCTTACCAAGCAGGTGCTTGGGGCGGCCACTTCGGAGAGGGGCGGCACGTCCAGCTGTTCGGCGGCAATTCGGCAGACAGTCCCTCACTCCTGCTTGGAGTGAAGGACCTCCCGCTGAATTGCCGCCGCAGATCGCGATCGCAGCTTTTTTTTGTTTGTTTTTTGTTTTTTTTGTTTGGCTGCTTGGGGCGGCCAAAACCCTGGAGCCGGCCCTGGTTCCATCATATCCTGCTCGTCCCCCCTCCCATCATCTTTTTTCCAAGCTGAACAGTCCCAGTCTTTTTAATCTCACCTCATATGGAAGATGTTCCATACTCTTAATCATTTAAAGACTCTGTTCTAAGTAGGCTTGGAAGGATTAGATTTGTGTTTGGTAAATGTAGGTAAATATCAATTTCACTGTTCACACACAAACCCATGAAAAAATAGTTCCATCAATAATAATAGAAATTTACAGATAGGCAAAGTGAGAAAAATGCTGCTTGAGAACATATTAGAGTTTAATTTAGAGCTATTTACTTTATATATTTTGACATGTGATGTTGAGAATTCATGTTTTAATGTAAAGCTTTAACATTTTGAATCTCAAGGTCTACTATCATTAAATAATTATTGGCTGACCAGCCCATAATTTCCCACAATTGTGAAAATTTAAATAGATAAAACTCAAAAAAGTGGCTTAAAACCTATAATTTTGCACAACTATGAAAATTGAAATTGATAACAATAGAAAAAATGCTTTAAAATAAACACTGGATAATATCCATCAAAATTGTAAAACAATAAACATTGAGTTCCACCAGGCCTAGTTATAAGGGAATGAAATCCTATTACTAGGTGTTATTGCTTCCTTGGCCTTGCAAAATTATCATGAAAACATGGCCTAGCCACCAAATCTAATTGCTTGCTTGGCTATATAAACAGGAAGTACAGTAAAATCTGCCTTAAGGCACAGCTACACTAGAGATTACAGTGGCGCAGCTGCACCGCTGTAGCTGCTCCACTGTAAGATCTCTAATGTAGCCGCTCTAAGCCAACGGGAGAGAGCTCTCCCGTTGGCTTAACTACTCCAGCCCCCACGAGTGGCAGTAGCTGTGTCTGCAGGAGAAGCTCTTCTGCTGACATAGCGATGTCCATACGTTGGTGTAACTTATGTCGCTCAGGAGGGTGACTTATTCACCCCCCTGAGCAACATAAATTATGCCAACATAAGCTGTAGTGTAGACATAGCCTTAGAGACCACCTTTGAAGAGAGACTAGCTGTCACAAGGAATACTTGCAGAGGCCACAGAACACTATGGCTCTCTGCTGCGCAAACCTTTGAAGAGAGACTACCTATTACAAGAGACTATTTTTGCTAACTCCCATGAGTGGTCGCTCTTGGCAGATTATACCGTACTCCGTCTAAGTCTGGGGACACCCTATAAGGAAGGGATCTCTAGAAACATAGATTCAAATCCTGGCAGGTTCTTTCTCTGTCTTTTTTTGGAGTAGATAAACTGAGTTCTAGGAAACTGACTCAGCGGGCAGATTGGCATGGATGAAATTGACACCACCACTTCTAAGGTACTTGGTGTTTGCCCTTGAAGTCTCCCACCCAAACATTGACCGCTAGTCATCCTGCTTCGTTTGTGCAGGCCCTCTCAGAGGTCCAGAGAGGCCAGGGCCACTTCCAGCTTTTGAGGCCCCTAGCCATAATAAAAATAAAAAATGACAACACATGAAAACAAAATAATGCACCAAAAAAAGAGTGAGACATAATTTGAATATTTTTTTTATTTAACAAATGCTTTTCTAGCCTTTTCTGTGCAAATGCTCTAATTATTGAGGAAAAATCTAGCTTTTGTGCAATGTCATTAAGTATGGTGAGCCCATTCAAATGCTCTTGTCCCATAGTTGAATGGTGATAGTTCTTTACCTGCTTCAACATGTTGAAGGTGCTTTCACCTGAAGCCACTGATGCAGGCAAACTGACAAAAATACGTAATGCAATTGTGATATTAGGAAACACCCCAGAGAGTCCAAGTTCGAGTATTTCTTGAAGCAATTCCTTTGGCTTGCAATCCAATTTAAAGTTTATGGAATATATTCGTTTGAGGAAGATGACCTCATCACTGAGATCTTTTGAGATTTCTTTGTTGTACTGTTGCTGAAATTGTTCAGCTGCAGAAAGTAGATCTTCATTATTCAGTCTGTTGAACTGCCAAAGAAACCCAAAAAGGGTACAAATTAGTCTCAGTGATTCAAACTGATGTGTAAAACCTGATTGAATAGAGTCAATGATGACAAGGAGGACATTGACCCTATAATGCTGCTCAGCATCAGATTCAGTAGGTAAGTTGCGATTGGTGGAGAACTCAGATGAAATGTCAATATTCTGTGCTACTAAGTTGGACTCAGTCAGGATCGCATCCCATTGTTCACGAATCCGTTGAATGTCATTGATAAGACTTTCAACGTTATCCCTCTCAACATCAAGTGTAGCATTGTATGCTTCAATTATCAGATTAGTTTGGTGGATCACTGTAAGTAGCTTCATCCACAAAGATGACATCAGAATGCATTCAAATTTGGACATGTGCTTCTGAATAGACTGAAGTTCAGTTCAAGCCTATGCAATGAGATTGAGAGATTCAAGCTCATTTAAAGCCTTTCTCACTGAGTTCAAATGCTGCACAACTGGTTGAACACCATCAATCTGTGCACACCATCTAGTTTTGGACATCCCATGCAGTGAAACAGGAAGATATTGCTTCAGAATTTCCCACCTTTGTGGACTTCTACTGAAGAGATTGTACATTTGCTGAACAGTTCCAAAGTAAGTAATTGTCTCCTTGCATGGTTCAGCACAGTCAACACCTACAAGGTTTAGTGTGTGGTTTCCACAGCTGGAGAAAATACAGTTTGAATTATGCTCAGGCAGAACTGCTTGTACATCTTTGTACTTCCCAGCCATATTAAATCCATTCTCATAGGTTTGACATATGCAGACTTGAAAATCTAACTTAAAACCTTCTAGAATTGCTAGTACTCGAGCAGCAATTTCTTTTCCAGTTTTTCTCTTGAAATTATTAAACAAAATAAACCTTTCTTCCATTGAAAATTGTGAGCTATCTACAATCTTAACATATCGAATAACCATAGTAGTCTGTTCCTTGTGAGAACAATCTGGAATGGCATCAACAACGATTGAAAAATACTTGGCATTTCAAATCGCATCAAGAATTGTTGTTTTTTACGAATGACCGACATAGCTCAATAAACTCGTTTTGTATGTGTGTGGAGAGAGAATGGACTTGCATGCGCTTTTGACTCTCTTGAGATTCTCGAACACGTTTAACATGCTCTGATAAAAGTGGGTCATATTTGCTGAGGAGCTCAACTATGCCTAGAAAGTTTCCATTTGCACGATCACCAATACGTTGACTGGAACCAAAGAAAGCCAATCCCTGGTCAGAAAGAAAAAGGATGACATTCAGGATGCGCTCAAAATGTTTTTTCCAGTTATTAGTTTCTGTAGAGAGTTCAGTCAAGAATAAATTCTCAGCTGAACTTTCAGTTGATGCTGCCTTACTGGTTGATTTCCATGCAACATAGTTTCTTCTTCGAGTGATTGCTCATATAGATTCTATTAGGTGTGTGCGCGCCGCGTGCACAACTGTCAGAAAGTTTTCCCCCTAGCAGCACCCATCGGTTCAGCTTGAAGCCTCCAGGAGTGGCGCCTTCATGGCGCTCAATATATGACCCTGCCGATCCAGCACCCCCTCAGTTCCTTCTTACTGTGGCGTCTTGCTTAGCGAGTTCTCCACGTTTCCCTAGCTTGTTTTATAGTCATTGTTATAACTTTTCTTTAGTTCTTGTAGTTTATTTTTGTTGCAGTTAGTAGCAGTTGGGATGGGGGGTTTACCCTCTGTCCCAACCACTTTTTTTTGGAAGGGTTTTCATGCCCAAGTCCCAAGGATTCAAGCCTTGCAAGTCCTGCTCCAAGCCCATGCCAACGTGTGACCCCCATGATTCTTGTCTGAAGTGTCTGGGGGAGGCTCACCAAGCTGGTAGGTGCAGGATTTGCAATGGGTTTCGTCCTGGGACCAAAAAGGAGTGTGACTTTCACCTTAAGCAGCTCCTTATGGAGGCGGCACTTAGACCTTAGCCATCTTCGGCGTGGCAGGACCCGGCACCAAGTTCTTTGGTGCACAGCGCCCCGGTGGCAGTGGTGGAAGCAGCACTGTGGATGGACTCAGGCAGAGACCCACGACACCACCGCTCCCCAGCGCCGAAACCGGCGGCATCAATCCAGCATAACTCCCACTCCCCAGTGCAGAAGCGGCACCAGAAGCAAGGGAGGAGTGGCTCTCCATCACAGAGACCCACCTCCCTGGAGCCGGCCAATGGGGCGCGTCCCAGAGAGGAGCACCTAGGACCAAAGCCTGTGGAAGCGGCACCGTCGACTTTGGCCCCACAAGGGGTGCCATTGGACTCCCCAACCCACAGCATTGAGGAAGTACAGCTGCCATCCACCCTGGACACCTTTGCGGCCACGAGGGACCTCATCGCCATGATGGCACTGATGGCACCTACGATCCGTGCCAAGCCTCCGGTACCACAGCATATGGCACCATCTCAAGGCAAACCAGTGATGATCCAGCCATCGGCACTGTTGGTCGAGCCCCAGCACCACTTGGAGTCTTGGCACCACTCCCCATCGCGGTGCTGGTTGTACTCACAGCACCGGTCGAATTCGCGGTGCTGCTCCAGATCACGCCAGTGCTCCCGATCGCTATGCCGATCTGCACGCTGGTCGCCTTCGAGGAGCACGTCCTGGACCTGGCACCGGTCCCGGCACTGCTCGCCGTCCCCATGTAGCTCCAGGTCGCGACACCGCTCCAGGTCACGACACCGCTCCAGGTTGTGGAACCACTCCCCAGCCTCGCGGCACCGCTCTCCAGCTTCTTGGCACAGCTCCCCAGCTTCGCGGCACCGCTTCCCAGTTTCACGGCTCCACTCGCTGGCTCAGCTCCGCTTGGCGCCACCTTGACCCTTGCGGTCCCAATTCCGTTCCTTGGGCTCAGAGGCAGGGTCTAGGTACTTGGAGCGGGACCAGCACCGGTCAGGCCATGGATGCCCTGAAGTGGGGGCAGGGCCACGGCTGGTGCAAAAGCAGGGACCATCTCAGTGGCCATTCTGGACACCGTGGGTGTACCACCAGGCCCAGGGTGCACAGTCTAAAGCAGGGGTTTCCAAACTTGGTTCGTGGCTTGTTCAGGGTAAGCCTCTGGTGGGCCGTGAGACACTTTGTTTACCTGAGCGTCCGCAGGTACAGTCGCTTGCAGCTCCCAGTGGCCGCGGTTCGCCGTTCACGGCCAGTGGGAGCTGCGGGCCATTGCAGGCATGGCTCGCCTCGGCCTACTGCTCGGGGCACGACAACTTGAATTCAGTGGTCACAGTGCTGAGACAGGTCCTCGACCCCCGAGCGGTGTGTGGAGGAGTCCTCTTCCACAGCCCACAGCCTTCCTTGTCCCTGGTTACGGACACGTCAGCTATGGGATGCGGGGCACATCTGGGGAACCTTCAGACACAGAGCCTGTGGTCACAGAATGAGCTCTCCCTCCATATCAACGTCAGGGAGCTAGTGGCAGTTCGCCAAGCCTTCCAGGCCCAACTGCAAGGATGCTGCATAGCTGTACTAACAGACAACACCACAGCCGTGTTTTACATTAACAAGCAAGGGGGAGCCCGTTCCTCCCCACTATGCCAGGAGGCCTTTAGACTGTGGGAGTTCTACATAGCCTACTCCGTTCACATGGAAGTGTCCTTTCTCCCAGGAATTCAGAACATGCTGGCGGACCGCCTCAGTAGATCCTTCCACACTCACGAGTGGTCTCTCCGACCGGATGTCATACACCCCATCTTCCAAAGGTGGGGGTTTCCCGAGGTCGACCTGTTCGCCACCCAATGCAACAGGAAGTGCCAATCATTCTGCTCCTTCCAGGGTCGCAGCCCGTGCTCCCTCATGTACGCATTCCTGCTACCCTGGAGAGGTCACCTGCTCTACACCTTTCCTCCATTCCCTCTCGTGCACAAAGTCCTGCTCAAGATCCGTAGGGAGGGGGCAAAGGTGATTCTGATAGCTCCAGCGTGGCCTCGCCAGCACTGGTACACCACGCTGCTGGAGCTGTCGGTGGACATACCGGTCATGTTGCCTCTCCTCCCCGACTTACTCACTCAGGACCATGGTCGCCTCTATCATCCTGACCTACAGTCCCTCCACCTCATGGCTTGGAAGCTTCATGGCTGAACCCCACGTTGCTTCTGTGCTTGGATCAAGTAAGACAGGTCCTGCTAGGCAGCAGGAAGCTGTCCACCAGAGCCACGTATCTGGCAAAGTGGAAAAGATTTTCATGTTGGTGTTACCAGCACCTCAGCCCCCCTCCAGGCGCCGGTACCTCTCATCTTAGAGTACTTCCTGCACCTGAAACAGCAAGACCTGGCGGCCTCCTCCATAAGGATTCACCTTGCTGCCATCTCAGCCTTCCACCCAGGTGCGTCTGGCCGCTCGGTCTTCACCAACCCTATGGTTGGTCACTTTCTCAAAGGCTTGGACCATTTATATCCTCAGATCCCTCAGCCTGTCCCTGCAGGGGACCTTTACCTGGTCCTTTCAAGGCTCATGGGGCCCCCGTTCGAACCTTTGGCCACATGCTCCCTCTTGTATCTCTCCTGGAAGACAGCTTTCCTGGTTGCCATTATGTCGGCGAGACGCGTCTCTGAGCTAAAAGCCCTCACCTTGGAACCGCCTTACACGGTTTTCCACAAGGATAAGGGGCAATTCAGACCACACCTGGCCCTTCTCCCCAAGGTGATGTCCAACTTCCACACCAGCCAGGACATTTTCCTACCTGTCTTTTACCCGAAGCCTCATGCTAGTACCCGGGAGTAGCAGCTACATTCCCTCGATGCCTGAGCCCTACATCGAGCGCACTAAGCCATTCAGAAAATCTAAACAGCTATTCGTAGCAGTGGCGGACCGCATGAAAGGCCTCCCACTCTCATTTCAGAGAATATCCTCCTGGATCACGTTCTGCATCTGCACTTGTTATGAGCTGGCCAAAGTGCTGACCCCAGCTCTCACCACACACTCCACTAGGGCCCAGGCCTCGTCAGCAGCGTTCCTGGCCCAGATCCCGAAATAGGAAATCTGGAGGGCAGTGACTTGGTCCTCAGTTCATATCTTCACCTCTCACTACGCCATCGTCCGTCACGCCAGGGACAACATGGCTTTCGGTAGAGTGGTGCTACAATCAGCATTCCTTAACTCCGACCCCACTGCCTAGGTAAGGCTTGGAAGTCACCTAATTGGAATTGATATGAGCAATCACTCGAAGAAGAAAAAACGGTTACTCACCTCTCGTAACTGTTGTTCTTCGAGATGTGTTGCTCATATGCATTCCAAACCCGCCCACCTTCCCCTCTGTCAGAGTAACCGGCAAGAAGGAACTGAGGGGACGCCGAGTTGGCAGGGTATTATATTGAGCGCCATGAAGGCACCACTCCAGGGAGCTCCACAGCCGACCCGACGGGTGCTGCTAGGGGAAAAACTTTCCAACAGCTGTGCACACAGTGCGCACACACCTAATTGGAATGGATATGAGCAACACATCTCAAAGAACAACAGTTACAAAAGGTGAGTAACCATTTTTTCTTTGTGTGAAGTTGAACTCTTATGTGATGGTAATCGGTCTTTCAACTTCCTCTAACCTCTGTTGATGCTCCATCCTGATTGATCAGAGAGAACTGATGCATTTGCAGCACTTTTGTTCAAAATGAAGCAGGGTGCACAGTACAGAGATTGTTTTTTCGTACTCCAGCATAACCAGTGTCTTGTGCAGGTCTCACCATTTGGAAGAGTTTTTGTCAGCAGACAAGTAGGGAAAGCATGATTATCAGCATCTCGTGGAATGTTACTTGGAATTTCAAAACAGCTAATTTGAAGAAAAGATTGCATTTGGGCAGCATTGCTCTTGTCAATAATTCCAATGTCAGTCACAGTCAAACCTGTAGTACTCATGAATTGCTCTTGCTGCATAAGATCTACATCTTCCTGTTGCTGTTGAGTTTCTTGATCATACACAGGATCTTCTGCTGCATCTGTTACTGTTGGCACATCTCCTTCTTGACTACTGTCCTCATGTTCAGGTATCGTTGAAATATCACCTGTTGCAGTTGTGGAGTTTTCATTATCTGTAGCATTGTTTGTTGGGTAAGGTGTGTTTTCCAGTGGTTTGAGAAATGAAGTTATTGGCTTTGAGCTCTTAGCTGCTGCTTCACTCAGTTGTTTTCACCGTCTCTTGCTTGCACTACTTTCAAATCTCCTCTTCATAGTGATCTATCTGGTCAATATGTAGCCTATCCACACTTGAAATATTCTGCTGTAAATAAATAGCTTATCTACACTAGAAATCTTCTACTTTAAACATGTACACAAATGCTGAATGGTACACAAATGCTGAAAAGACTTAAAATGAAGGAAAACTAATTAAGAATACAAAATGAAACAGTCAGGCAGGTTATTATCTTTATCACTGAATAAAAACTCAAGCACGCAAGGTATAATATAACAGGCTGAGCTGAAGACAAAGGGATGACATATATATAGTAAACACAGACATGGATACAGACAGAGAGACAATGTCCAACATTTCAAACATGTGTCCTCACGAAACTCACTGTACAAGATTGTCCTCAGAAATTTTCACCTTGAATCTGGGCCTATAGCCTACGAAAGCCTATGATGATGGCCAAGCTACCAAGCTAGGGCTCAACCAACCAACCAGTCACCTCTTTTAGCTACCATATGAAGATAATAATGAGGAATTCTCGCACATAAATACTTCCTTAGTCAACTAGACGTAAAACTATAAGGACACTAAAATGTAACAATTCTCTACCTTTCAACACGCACTTGATCCAGCACCAGCCACTAGTAGTGGTTAGTTTATATAATCAGCTGATCTGAGAGGACACGTTCATCACGGTCTAATCTTATGCCATCAGAACCGATATATTTTTAGTAATATGTATGAACATTTTAAACTCTTTAATATGACAAAATCTATATCAGTTAATTAAAAAATTATGTCTTTTACTAAATCACATCTCTTATTTGCTTAACTTTGCAGCTCTAAGCTGAGAGAATGTGTCATATCTTAGTCCGATAGTGATGCGCATAAAAACAAGTTGTGAAACGTATCAAATGCCAAAAAATTAACAAGTGTCTACATTTAAGCCCCCCTTTGAGCTTGAGGCCCAGGCCAAATGGTCCTCCTGGCCCACCCTTTGATTGGCCCTGAGCGTTTGATAGGTTACAAGTTGATGGCTTGAGGTGTGGTATTATAATTAACAGCCTGAACATCTTGGTAATACTTTAGAGTATTACATAAAATCTAATCTATTTTTCTGTTTTAGGTGGTGTCCTGTGAACATCACTGGAAGAATAGGAGCATTACTAAGGAGACTTGAATTTGAAAGATACGTTATAGATAAATAAATGTGATCTCTGTTACATGGAGCAATGCTGAAATTCCAAGAGGCTATTAAACATGTCAGTGGTTCTGCACCTATTTCCACTTCCTCTGAAACCTTGATTGCAAGAAGATATGTTCTTCAGCAGAAACTTGGCAGAGGAAGCTTTGGAACAGTCTATCTGGTTTCAGACAAGAAGGCAAAACAAGGAGAAGAATTGTAAGTAAGCATCATATATAGTGTGTTGACTCAGTGTACTTGAAAAAAAAATTGGTCCATATTTCTAAATTTTGTTTTGTTCCTTTGTATCTTTTTTTGTCTTCTTTGGTGTCCCATTACCTCCCAATTTGGTATTACCTGCAAATTTCATTAATACACTGTTTACCCTATCTTCACTGGTGGTGCTAAATAGGCTGGCACTGAACCTGGCATTCCATTAGATACCTTCTTTCCAACTCAATACATTATTGTGTAGACTTCTTCAGTAAGATTTCAGTCTATGTGATGGTGGTCTTAACCAAGCCAGTTTTAACTGATTTTGTAAGTTAAATTTTCTGTTTATCTTCCATATATATCCCTCCTATCCAATGTATCTAAGTTCTTCTCAAACAGTAAAAAGAACTCTATCAAATGGATTACTAAAATCCAGATACATCTAGGGTTAAATTCACACCAATCTCTATCCATTACTTAAATGCCAGTTAAACAACTTATATGAAGCTTAAGTGGTATATAGGGTCTTGTGCTAATTGAACAGGGGTTAATTTTATCCCTTCTGTATAAAATGTCGTTTGTACATTCATGTCATTGAGAAGAAGCAATGAGAAGGCATATATCCACCATAACAGTTTTCCTTTTGTTCAATGTACCAAAACTGCTTACTCCTGACAATAAAGGAAAATAATGTGTTCCACAAGATATTTCTTGAGGAGGTCTATTAAAATCTGCACCACTCATAATGCATTTCCATTCCATGCTTAGTGACCTTCATGAAAATATCATGTTTATTTACTTGAATATTAAAAAGTTGTTATAAAATGCAAAGAGAGAGATCCCCAAAAATGATACAGTTCAATTGATGTGATATCTAACTCTGTAATGCTCCATCCAATTATACGTAGCCTTTAACGCAATCAAGCTGGGCAAGAAAAGAACAAGGTAAGAAGATTTCAGAATTCCTGCTTCTCTTTTGTGGGTCTGTCCCCTTCAGGTGACTTTCCCCAGGGTTTGTCTAATCTATCTAGGTTTTTATACCATGCCCATCACTTTAGTGATGTAGTCCGGATACCAGCATAAAGACTCAGTTAGATTGTTGGAGGGAACCTAAGAGAAGCTGGTAGCTAAACCAGCAGGAAATACAGAAGAAGACGTTTTCTGGTTTTGATGATAAAATTTGATGCCTGCTTGTCTAACGAGAAAGGAGAGGTAATGACTATAGAAATAGTAAAGTGAAAGCTACCATGGCTACTGTACTTTTAATTGATAAAAATTTTTTTTTATTTAGTCTCAACAAGTCTTAATTTTGTCTCTACCTGAAAATGGACAAATTTTCATCAATTTATTTTATAATCTCAATAGGATCACAAAATATCACAGACTTAACACTTCCAAGGAATGTTAACATTTCTGCATGTGAAATCAAATTTGGGTGCATGTCTAATATTATTGGATGAAATTTCTTGTTGTATAGAACTATATTCTCATCACTCTGACAATTTTAGAGACAGGGACTTTAAAAAGTATCTTTTCCCTGTAATCTAGAACTGTGTGTGTCCATTGGGCTTGATACTGGTTGCTTCATGTCTGACACCTCAAATGGATAATTTTTTCATCCAGAAATAGGCTCTTTTCCTTAAGCTTGGAACCACTCAGTAACCTATGTGAGGAATCAAATTTTCCATGATGACTTGGACATTGGCTCAGAAGGTAACATTAATGTTGGTGTAAGAGGTCGGACTCACCCCTGCGGCGCCTCCTGCTGGTTACTCCGGGGAATCAGCTCAATCCAGCCCGGAGCGCTCTCTGCAGGCCGGTGATCCACCTTGTCACTACTGGCTCCCAAAGACTGTAAGAGGTACTAATCCTCTACATCTTCTGTTGGAGAATTTGCTTCCTGGAGTCACTCCCTCCTCCCCCCAACCCCATTGCTTTAAATTGGTCCTGGACATGTGAGGCATTGTGTGTGGGTCCCCTGCAGAGCCCTTACCTTTGGAGAACTCCAGATACTGGGTAAATTATCTTCCTTACCAAAGTATGATGAAGCAAAACATTTATTAAATCCCAAACTAGCAGAAATTGCTAGGTCTGAGGAGCCTCAAGTGAATGAAATGACTATTTATTATTTTCTACTAGATTTATGATAGGTTTAGGTTTGAGGTGAGTGGTTCAGGGGTACTACTTCTTTAGTGAGGTTTCACTATAACTCTGGTATAATCCCTACTTCAGAGGTTCTCAACCAGGGTTCTGTGTTATTATCGTTCTCTTTCCTAATGGTTCCTAACACTGTTAGCTTTTTTGACTGTTGCTGCACACTGAGCGGATGTTTTCACAGAACTGTTCACAATGACCCAAAGATCTCTTTCTTGAGCGGTAACAGCTAATTTAGATCCCATCATTTTTTATGTATAGTTGAGATTATGTTTTCCAATGTGCATTACTTTACATTTATCAGCACTGAATTTCATTTCCATTATTTCCCAGTCACTCCGTTTTGTGAGATCCCTTTGTAGCTCTTCCCAGTTGGCTTTAGACTTAATTATCTTGAGTAATTTTGTATCATCTGCAGACTTTCCTATTTCACTGATTCCTCCCTTCCAGATCATTTATGAATATTATAAAAGCAGCACTGGTCCTAGTACAGATCCCTAGGGGACCTTCCTATTTACATCTCTCCACTGTGAAAACTGACCATTTATTCCTACCCTTTGTTTGCTGTCTTTTAACCAGTTCACTGATCCATGAGAGGACCTTTCCTCTTATCCTGTGACTGCTTGGTTTGCTTAAGAGCCTTTGGTAAAGGACCTTGTCAAAAGCTTTCTGATCTCTGGATCACCCTTGCCCACATGTTTGTTGACTCCTGAAAGAATTCTGATAGATTAGTGAGGTGCTGGAACTAGGGGTGCTGCTGCACTCCCTGGCTTGAAGTGGTAATAATAACCCAAATACATGGTTTCTGCCTTCAGCACCCCCACTATAAAATTTTTTTCCAGCACCACTGGGTGAAGCATGATTTCCCTTTACAAAATCCATGCCGACTCTTCCCCAACACATCATGTTCAGCTATGTATCTGATAATTCTATTCTTTACTATAGTTTCAACCAATTTGCCTGGTCCTGAAGTTAGGCTTACTGGCCTATAATTGCCAGCATTGCCTATAGAGCCTTTTTAAAAAATTGACATTACATTAGCTATCCTCCAGTCCTCTGCTACAGAGCATGATTTCATATTTGAGTTCCTTCAGAACTGTGGGGTGAATGCCATCTGGTCTTGGTGACTTATTACTGTTTAATTTATCAATTTGTTCCTAAACCTCCTCTCTCGACATCTCAGTCTGGGACAGTTTCTCAGATTTGTCACTTAAAAATAATGGTTCAGGTGTGGGAATCTCCCTCACATCCTCTGCAGGGAAGACCAATGCAAATAATTCATTTAGCTTCTCTGCAATGGCCTTGTCTTCCTTGAGTGCTCCTTTAACACCTCGATCATCCAGTGGCCCAAGTGTTTGTTTGACAGGTTTCCTACTTCTGATGCACTTAAAACACTTTTTGCTGTTTAGTTTTTATGTCTTTTGGTTGTTGTTCTTCAAATTCTTTTTTGGCCTGCCTATTTATGCTTTTGTACTTGATTTGCCAGAGTTTATGCACCTTTCTATTTTCCTCAGTAGGATTTGACTTCTAATTTTTTAAGGATGCCTTTTTATCTCTACTCAAGTCTTTTACTTTGTTGTTTAGCCATGGTGGCAATTTTTTGGTACTACCTACTAATTTTTTTATTTGGGGTATACATTTAATTTGAGCCTCTGTTATGTTTTTTAAAAGTTTCCATGTAGCTTGCAGGCATTTTACTCTTGTGACTGTTCCTTTTAATTTCCATTTAAGTAGCTTCCTAATTTTTTTATAGTTCCCCTTTTTGAAGTTAAATGATACTGTAGTGGGGTTGTTTGGTATTTCCCCTTCCACCCCAAGGATGTTAAATTTAATTACATTATGGTCACTGTTACCAAGTGGTTCAGCTGTATTCACCTCTTGGATCAGATCCTGTGCTCCACTTAGGACTAAATCAAGAATTGCCTCTCCCTTTGTGGGTTCCCGGACTAGCTGCTCCACGAATCAGTCATTAATAGTGTCTAAAAATGTTATCTCTGCATCCCGTCCTGAGGTGACGTGTACCCAATAAATATGGGGATAGGTGAAATCCCCCATTATTATTGAATTTTCTATTTTTATAGCCTCTCTAATCTCCCTGAACATTTCACCATCACCAAACTAATCAGGTGGTCGGTAGTATATTCCTACTACTGTACTTTTATTAATCAAGAATAGTATTTCTGACCATAGAGATTCTAGAGTACAGTTTGATTCATTTAAGTTTTTTACTATATTTGACTCTTTCTATGCATTCTTTCACATATAGTGCCACTCCTTCACCAGCATAACCTACTCTGTCATTCCTATCTGTTTACAAGGCAGGTAATTATGCATGCTGCATTCGTGCAATAAATTGAATAGCCCTCACTGTGCTGCTAGACTTCTGCCTGCATTATTTTTACTCTTGTAGCTTTTTGTTTTTGTTTTGATTTTTGTTTTTTTATGTGTGGGATGTTTGTTGGCCTAAGTTTAGAGAATGTTAGGTATATCTGTGTCTCTCACTCCCTTTCTAAACTCCTTTGCAAAACTCCCCTGTTCACTAGCTCCTCCGGTCGCTTAGGAGTTGGCTTTTTTTAACTAGTGTTCTCCCTGGGTAGTCCCACTCCCTGGTTAAGGGCTGCTAAAGGAATTAGGGGTCAAAGCCTTGTTAAGAAACTACTGGACAAGCAGGCCAGTAGGCTCGGCATATGGCCTCCCAAACAGGTTGCATTATAAACTTCAGTCAAGCAGGCACTCTGCAAGCAGCAGGCATACAACAAACAAATGAACAGACAACAAACTCACCCCAAGGGTCACGTAGTCATTCTTCCTTCACTTAGAGAACTCTCTTGCAATGTTTCATGTCAGTAAAGCAATCTCTCTCCTTGGTAACAACAGAGCCAAGATGCTCTAATGAGTTGATGAATTCAACTTCTTGTCCATCGATTACAAGTGGGTAGAAGTAGAGGTCCATCAGCCACTTTCATCAGTTTGGTCTTCTTCCAGTTGACCTGAAGACCAAGTTTACTTGCATCTTCCATAAATGTATTCAGTACATCGATGAGATTAGTTCATCAGGATTCAGATATAGCTGTGTCATCTGCATATTCCAGGTCTGTTATACAGAAGTCATGCAGTACCACCCCCAGTATGCAGTTAATGACTGCTTCCATCGTTCAGTCAATAACAATGTAGAACAGATCAGGGGCAGCCACATGCCCTTGACAGACACTTTTGTATTCGAACCAATTTATATTTTTTTCCTTGTGAGCCCTTTTACTGAGAAATTTAATTTACAATAACATCAGCTGTTTATTTAATGGGATCATCAATTGACTGCAGCATTTCAAACATTGCCTAGTCTTTGTAAGAGAAAAAACGGAATGTGCCATTTAATTCTATTGATGTAAAAGTACAATAGTTATGTATTAAATTATGGATTCTTATTTTTATTTTATTACTTTTTGTTTTGACTTGCAGCATTTAGCAACAGTTAATAAATGTAAACGCTTGTAGCTATCTATCTTGTGATAAAGTTCTGCAGTTCACCAGTATATCACTTGGAGGCACCTGCGTATTGCAGTTATTCTCCTTAGCTGCAGCTGAACTTTAATTGTAAATTAAACAGTAGATTCCCTTAACTTTCTGTCAATTACAAGTGCAATAGGTATAATTTCAGATACAATGAAAATAGCATAACTTGAATGCAGCATTCAAGATGGAAAATATTAATGTAAATTTCTCATATTACAGGAAAATATATTGCATGAAAGTTCAAATATTATTCTAGGACAGAATTTATCTACAGTATTTAAGAATGTTTTCCTTCGAACACAGCTGATTTTGTAAGGCAGTAAAGGTATTAAAACATCTAACAAACCTTTCTAAAATTAATCTTTGTGCTAAATGCACCCATGTTGTGGTCCATACCCATGCTCTGTGAGCATTTTGATGAATCAAAGGAACTGAGTCACATAATCCCCCAAATTACATCTCCATACAGTATGTTTATTATTTCATAGCTGATTCAGGACATGGTGATATATGGATGTTAGAGAAAGTATGAAATCAGCTGGAGTTTGCTAATGCAAATAATGTTCAGGAAACATACTTTGTCAACCCATGTAGTGGTCTAAATCGCTGTGGGAAGAACACAAAATAACTTTAAGAACAGAAATTCTCGAAGAGAACTGAACCTCAGCTGTTGATGCATCTGGTTTGTAGTTGTTGTTCAAGCATATCTTCTGGATTTTTCTTTAGCACAATGCCTAGAGAGTGATTTAACAAAACACTAACATTTATAGTGTTGTTTCAGTGACTGCTCAGAGTAACTTTTGGATGGGACTAGGCAACAATTTTGCGGGATCTGTTACCCCTCCCTATCTTCTAATGGCTTTTGTTCATTATGATTATAGAATTCTGCATGCAGCTGGCATATTATCTGGAGCACACATAAAGTTAACTGACTTATTTTAAATAAAAATGTGTGTGGAGATGGTCAGATCAGTACCAGCCTCCTGCTGCAGAAGTGGATCCCAGGTGCTTGTGCTTGTGTGTGTGTGTGTGTGTGGGGGGGGGTCAATCCATATTTACTAACAGTTATAAAAAGTTTTCTAAGGGTCAGTTTTCTAAATAAATGTAGATTCCATAGGCTGCTAGGTCCCCAGCCATTGGCTTTGTGTGCTTTCTGGTGAACTTTAGTACTTACTGGGAGCTTTTTACAAGCGTAAATGAACTGAATTGTCACGATAAGCAACATTTGCTTTGTGCATGGACCCTGTCTTCGTATATGTTTGGCTTATATAAAATGTTTGTACTGGCATTTGGTTAGTGTGTGAATATAACTATTACAGCAAAAATTATATTCACATGTGGATGCAGTTATAGTGGTATAAAGGTGCTTTATACTGGTATAGTTTACTCCCCTTCCTGTACCAGTGTAGTTACAGTGGTATAGCTGTTGTGTGTAGACAAAGCCTAAGAGTCTGGAGGCAGTTAGTCTTCCAGCTGCTGGAGAGCTTTGTGAATGATGGTCTCTCTGCCCTCACTTCTTGCCATTTCCACAGGTTTCTCTGTCTCTGCCTTTCTGCCCCACTACAGGGATTCTCTACTCTTGAGCAGGCTTCCTCTTCAGCTACCAAACCTTATAGAATATGGGGCTGGCTTCAGAATGCCAGCTGCTGCTCCCTGGCTATCTCTCAGCATCAGGCAGAATAGATTAGCAAGAGCTGCAGGGGGGCAGGATTGTAACTGGCTTTAGGTGAGGCAACCAACAGGGGGTGGAGAAGAAGCTGCTGAGCAGGCAAGAGAGATGCTGTTGTCTTACTGTCCTGTACTGCTACTGCCTCTTCCTGCTGTGTCTCATAAGCCTGTGACTTTGGCCAGCACTGTAGTTTCTAAGAACTGGTTGGTAAAACGTGGGCCTGCCTATGTGAAACCAGGGCTGGTGGTTATGATGGTTATGAAAACTATGTATTAAATGCACCCATAAACCAGGACATGCATGCATTCAGCACAAAGATTAATTTTAGAAAGTTTAATCCCTGTGACGGGCTGGACTAAGCCCTGAGGCCCCCTGTTGGAGGCCTTGTGGCCCCGCCACACCCTGCCCTGGAAAAGTGCAGTGGAGAGGTCCTCCGAGCTGCCTAGAGTGGCTGTGTGGGAAGCAGCCAATCAGGGCCCAGCAGGCTAGTATAAGAAGAACTGCAGGACCAGAGTGAGTTCAGTTCCTTGCTAGAGCTGGAGGGCTTCTGGATGGCTGCTGGGACTCCACAAGACAAGGCCCTGCGGTAAGGGTGAAGAATGTGCGAGAGCCATGGGGAAATGACCCAGGGAATTATAGCAGCAACACAGTTTATCTAAAGGGACATTGCAGACAACCTGGATTTACAGACTAGTGTTTATGAAAAATCATACCAATAAAATATTTTAGTCCACTCTGAACCATTTCCAAAAGTTTCTTGTACAATGTGAAATATCTGACAACAAAGGGTAAAGGTTTGGGCTTGCCCTGAAGAGTGGAACCAGACTAGCTGACTGGCTTTTTGTATGAGAGGGAACTGAGCTAGCAGGGTAAGGGAGTTAGGCTTACGAAATTTATTGGACAAAATGGCAGCATGACAAGGTGAAGCACACCTACCCACCTGCAGACTGGCTGAACCCCACTGTATCTGTAGAGGTCATCTGGTGTTAAAACCAATTATTCATCAGTTGAAGAGAGGAGTAGAGACTAAAACAGTGACACACTGTCTGGTGGGGGGAGGGTTTTGACTTAATTATTTTGTCTGTTTGGGGTATTGATTATTAGGGTCTGCTGTCCGTTATCTATTTTTTTTTTAAACAATTGTGGGTAACTTCTTCCTCCTTTCTCCCAAACCTCCAAAAATCTGCTGCTAGCTTGATGGCAAAAACAATCAGACACCTGTGAAGCAGATACAATAGCTGTACAATATGTATGAATCTGCTGAGCTATTTGCCATACTGTCCCACATCTCTGTTGTTTTACTTGTAGAGTGTTGGCAGGGAAGATGAAAGCACAAAGGATATCCACTAGATGGAGAGTGTGTCCTGTGTGGAATTAAGGGGCATTTTATTTCATTTTCACTGTTCTCTTTATGCAACTTTCCCCCCAAGAAATCTCCTGATTTAGATTATTTGTCTTTGATTCTGTGAATCATAAAGTTGTAGACATGATAAAGCATCATAATCTCCATATTTTCTCTCTTTTTACTTCTAGTCAATATTTTAGGTTTACTTCCGATACATATTTTCATAATCTTGTTGTGAATTATTCTATATTACATATTTCTCTTGAAACTACAGCAGTAACGTTGTCGGTGATCATGCTACAGTTTCTGCTGCTTTACATATTAATGTCTAGCACTGTAATTTAAATTGTAACTGAATTACTAGCAACAGTTTTCTAAATCAGTGCATAAGAAGTAAAAAGCCTGTGTTTTGAGAGAACTGGAAATGTACAGTGATCAAATTTGCAGTACTTTATACAGTTTATATAAAAAGAGACTGTCAGCAAATGTTTATTAACCCTGTGGTAGGGTCATAGTCTCACTCCTGCTACTTCTGTCAGAAAGGCAGAGCAAAGTCACAGAGAAGGGTGCACAGTGGATCTGAAAGAAGAGGACAAATAACAAAAGATGCTGGCAGTTCTGTGCCAACACTGAATATATAGTGCAGTTCCAAGTGAAGTATCGCAACTGCACTGACCTACCTGCCATGTGCAGTATGGAATGATCTTTCTTCTATGAATTTCATTGAGAGGCTGGAATACATGATCCTTAACCCAATACTTTAGAAGCTTCAAATGGAAAGGCTTGAAAGTGAATCAGAACAAGATTGAAAGGGTTAGAATGAAAACAGATAACCTGTATGTGCTTCTGTATCATTTGTTCTCTATGTGACCCCAATGTGACAGACAGGAAAGTTAGGTTTCTGTATGAAGAGCAGTAATATAAAAATCTAGCATTGTACATTAGATTCGAGAATCGAATCAAATAGAATCCTATTTGCATATCTATTTTGATTTTAAAAAGTATAAGCAACTAAAATTTTTAATTACAAATATATGCTTAGAAAATTCCATAATAAAAAGTAGGTAAGAAGCATCATGGATTATTACTCCTGATGTGCAGATAACTGCAGTTATAAACGGCAAAATATATGTGGGATGTTGCACTCTATATGATTTTATGAAAATATGCTAATGTAACTGGAATATGCTTCATGCAAAAGGTCTCTTGTAAGGTATCAGTACAAAGCTTATAATCTACTTAGTGTGGTCATCCTATTTGTATAAATGTACCAATCTTGTATCTGAAACTAGAAATATAACTCTGAGGGCCTATTGTAATTTATGCAAAGTGTGGGCCATTAATGGTGGTTTGGAATCTTGAAGACTCCCATTAACCAGGACAATTGACTGCAGATGGCTCTGTTTTACCTGTAAGTCTTCCTGTATACCTGTGTGCTGGCAAGGGGATAATGAAGTCTTACAGTGACATGTGATCATGTCACGTGAACTGGAATCCATCTTTAACCTGGTGTCTTTCCATTGAGAAGGAGGGGGTGAGAACCCAGAGAGGGACAAAGGATTCCCGCCTTATGCAAAAGGGTGGAACAGAACAAAGCGGAGGGCTATCATGAGGAATCCCCTAGCTACCACCTGAGCTGGAACAAGGGCTGTACCAGGGGGAAGGATTGTGCCCAGACTAGGAAGGCATCCAGTCTGTGAAAGAAACCTATTGAAACATCTTTCAGGGTGAGATATTATCTGTACTCAATTGTATTACTGTATTAGGCTTAGATTTGCGTATTTTATTTTGCTTGGTAACTCACTTTGTTTTGTCTGTTACTACCTAGAACCACTTAAATCCTACTTTCTGTATTTAATAATCACTTTTTACTTATTAATTAACCCAGAGTATGTAATAATACCTGGGGGGGACGGGACGGACAAACAGCTGTGCATACCTCTCTATCAATGTTAGAGAGGGCAAACAATTCATGAGTTTACCCTGTATTATACAGGGTAAAATGGATTTATTTGGGTTTAGACCCCATTGGGAGTTGAGCATCTGAGTGTTAAAGACAAGAACACTTCTATAAGCTGCTTTCAGTTAAGTCTGCAGCTTTGGGGCAAGTAATTCAGACCCTGGGTCAGTGTTGGAGGAGACGGGAGTGTCTGGCTCAGCAAGACAGGGTTCTGGGGTCCCGAGCTGGCAGGGAAAGCAGGGGCAGAAGTAGCCTTGGCACATCAGGTGGCAGCTCCCAGGGGGCTTCTGTGATTCAACCCATCACAATATGCTCAACTGCTGATCTTATATCTAAGTATAGAATAGGTATGAAGTATTGCCAACATGGCACACATGATCCTATGTGGCTCTGAAATACCAGTACCTGTATTATGCTATGTCATGTTCAACAATATATTCTAATGTGGAGTGACTCACTCCTTGCACATTGAGTTAACTGGTGTATCAAGTTTTGTAATTTATTGGTTCATGTTTATATCTGGCTTCTAGAATTTTGCCTTCTTTTTTATTTATTAGATAATACTGAAATACTTTTCACTTCTGCAGTACTTCTCATCCTATAGTTTTTTAAGGTGTAGGCTAAACTAGAAAATCACCATGTTGCTGTAGACTGCTGTGAGCAACAAGTGTGGCTAAACACCTGCAAGTTTAGACTAGGAAAAAACATTGACTGCATACATTTTCTAGTTTTGATCAGGCCAATTTCACTTTGGCCTGGTCACAATCTTCTTGTGCCCCCAAATAAACATCCATACAATGATCTGTGCACATGTAAGCTCTAAGTGACTTTTCCTAGGTTGCACAGGAAGTCCCTGACCAACCCAGGAATCGAACCTAAGATTCCAAATTCATGTCTTGTAGTTAAGGCACTAGTGGAGTTGCACCTGCTTACACCAAGTCTGACTTTGACTTGTTTTGTCACTTAAAAGAAACAAACCAACCTCCTATTCATGTTGGGGTTACATAGACTTGCCTAGTATATCTTTGTTTTTTGTTTTGTTTTGTTTCTTTTACTTTGACGATCTGTGAAACTTAGGCCCTGTCTACACTGGCAAGTTTCTGTGCAGTAAAGCAGCTTTCTGCATTGTAACTCCTGAGTAACACTGCCAAGCCATTTAGTGCGCAGAAACTGTGCAGTTGCAGCGCTGTAAAAAAAAAACGGCCCCAACGAGAGGCATACAGCTTTTTATGCCGGGGGTACAGCACCGCGGTGCCAGTGTAGATACCCTGGTCGATTACAGCGCTGTGACTGGCCTCCGGGAGATGTCCCACAATGCCTGTTCTTGTCTCTCTGGTCATCAGTTTGAACTCTACTGCCCTGCCCTCAGGTGACCAACCGTCATCCCCACCCTGTAAACTCCTTTGGAATTTGAAAGTCCCGTTCCTGTTTCCTCGGTGATGCATGCAGTGGTGTTAGCGCATCTTTCTAGGTGGCCAGGCCTGCTCCACGCACCAGGTAATTCCCCCACTTGGAGCAATGCCGAGCTGCTGGACCTCATCAGCATTTGGGAAGAGGAGGCTGTCTAGTCCCAGGTGTGCTCCAGCTGTAGGAATTATGATACCTACGGACAAATTTCATGATGCATGATAGAAAGGGGCCATGACCAGGACACAGTGCAGGGTCGAAGTGAAGGAGCTGCAGAATGCCTGCCACAAGGCACGGAAGGCAAATTGCGCCCATGAGCTGCCGGTTCTACAAAGAGCCGGATGTGATACTTGGTGGCAACCCCACCTTCACTGTGAAGGCCACTGTGGATACTTTGGTGGCTCGTGTGCAGAGGTGAAAGTAACATTCAACAGTTACCGGTACAGGGGCTGGCTCTGGGCCCCCGGAAGGGGCGGGGCCTTGGGCGGAAAGGGCAGGGCTGGGGGTCAGCATCCCCCAGCCAGCCCATCCACACTGCCTGTCCCGCGCTGTGGTAGCAGCAGCGGCAGCCAGAGCCCTGAGCCCTTTTAAATCACCAGCCCCGGTGTGGCAGTGCTTTAACGTCGGCTGCGTACGGGCTGGTGCTGGCGGCCACTTTTTACCAGTATGCCATATCGGCCCGTACCAGCTTACTTTCACCCCTGCTTGCGTGCCAGTCGAGAGTGGACCGAGCCAGGAGGAGGAAATCTTGGACGGGGGGAGACTCACATGCAGAGGACGACTCAGAGGTCAGAGATGCATGCAGCCAGGAGCTCTTTTCTATCCCAGCGGAGGCTAGCCAGTCACTGGTAAGTGGATTTGATTTTGGTAATCGCTGAAGCGAGTTTTTGGGGGCAGGAGAGTTGCAGAAAGCAGGGTTGTCTGTATGCTCTGTGTACCACCACATGCCTAGTCTGAGCAGTGGAACAGGCTGTTGACTGACTCCCTCACTTCATGGGAATCTGCCTCAGAGATCTCCAGGAAACTCTCATGGAGATACTGGGCAATCCACTGCCACAGGTTCTTTAGCAGAGTTGCTTTGTTTCTTGCCCCATTAATGGTAACTTTCCCGCACCACTCTGCCGTCAAGGAGGGACCATTGCTGTGCACAGGTGAGCTGCATAAGGGCCGGGGCGGAAGCTGCAGTCTTGGAGATTGATTCCCTGATCACCCTCAGCAGCGAGATCTTCCATAATGAACCCAGGCTGTGGAAAATGTGAGGACAGGAATGATTATCAGCCCCCTACGCCCCCCAGAGCTGGCTCTCCCCAAGAGCCCAGTGTACAGTAGGGTCCAAGAACACTGATTTACCCTGCCCCTGTGGCTGCTCACCATTTTGGGGGTCTTGTGGCTCATGTGTGCTTGCCTGGGTCAGCCAGTTAGTTACAGGTATGTGAATACTGGCTGTGTTTTAAATTACTGAATCAGTGTTCTCTGTGTTGCAAACAGTACTGTTTCTGTAAAATGTTGCATTTTGGCTTCACAGAGATGACCTTGGGAGCCCAGCCTCCCTCTTTGTTATCGGTAGCAAAATAGTTGTGCAGAATTCGAAAGCGGCCACGAAGAACTAAGGAGGACTTTCTGTGTGATGTTATGATACACTCCATGGCCCAAAAACAGGAACTGAAGGAGTGGCAGGACAGCAAGAAGAGGGACCGAAAGGAGAATGCGGCATGCCAGAATGAATCCACAGAGCAGCTCTTAAACGGTATGGAGCACCAAACGGACACGCCCCGGGCGATACTAGCACTGCAAACCGCAAAACTCTTTCCCATGCGCCCCCCAGACACCGCCCACACACTCTTATCAACCTCCTGGCTCCAGTCTGTACCCACAGCATTCCACTCCTCCCCCGTCACAGTCCAGCACTGCAGACTCTCAGTTCCCACTGCACTCAACACCCACCCCTCTGCAGTTTGACCCTACTGAAGTACAGTACCCAACGCACTGTACTCCAAAGGAGAAGGTTGGATATGATCCCTGGAGTAGCCAGCTTCCACAGTGCAATTGCCACGCGCTTCTCCAATGCCAGGCCAGCTCTCATTCTCGTGTCCTTGGGCCGCAGGGCTGGGGCGAGCTCATCGCACAGTCCCATGAATATGGCTTTCCTCATCCAAAAGTTCTGCAGCCATTGCTCATCATCCCAGACATGCACGACAATGTGATCCCACCACTCATCATCCCAGACGTGCATGACAATGTGATCCCACCACTCAGTGCTTGTTTCCCGAGCCTAAAAGCGGTGTTCCACTGTGGTCAGCACCTTCGTGAATGCAAGCAATCTCGTGTCGTAGCTAGTACGTGTGGCGAGATCAATTTCGTACTTCTCTTGCCTTTGTAGTTTAAGGAATAACTCCACTGCCACTCATGACATGTTAGTCAGAGCGAGCAGCATACCAGTCAACAGTTCGTGATCCATTTCTGCAGACTGAAGAGGCAGAGCGCGCAGTACACAAACTATTGAAAGATGGTGCCAAATGTGAACAGAACCACAGGGATTGGTGGGATGCGAAGCAATGCATCACGGGGCATTGGGACAGGACTCAGGATGCCCCACGACTCCCTCTGCCTTCCCACAACTCTTAGCAGCAGAAGAGGAAGAGATGCTCTGTGCGATAGCTGCCCGGAGTGCACCGCTCCGAATACTGCCGCAAGTATGAACATGCTATTGCTCAGGCAGCTGAAAGTGTGAACACACAACAGCGGTTTCGCTTCAGCGCTCTGAGTGGCACTGAAACTGCCGGCGCTGTAACTCTGCCAGTGTAGACATACCCTTAGTGCTGTGCACATTTAGCCTAAAGGCATTCTTTGCTACTCAGTCATTTTTCTAGCCCAAGCATATGCTGCAGTATATATTACATAATAAATAATAATCTTTTGAATGTATGTAACACCTTCTATATTTTCATCTGTAAGCAATTTGTAAAACTATGAAAATAAAGAATTATTATCCTCAGTTTGTAGATGAGTGAACTAAAACTGAGAGGTTAAGTAAATTTTGCCCAAATTCATACAGCATATCAGTGAGAGAGCTGGGAATATAACCCATGCCCTTCCTCCAGAAATCATTTCTTGGAGTTGACAATTTGCTAACTGTCACTATGTCTCTAATTTGTCTTTGTTTAGATTGTAAACTCTTCCCATATGTTCATGCAGCATCTACCACAATGGGGCTTAAACCTAATTGGGGCCTTTGGGTGCTACCTCAAGATTGGATAAGATTACTGAAAATGTGGTGGCAAGGAAACCATGAAGTCACATGTAGTTTTCAGATTTTTTTAAATCTTTAAACTTGCTGCTTTGTTTTTAGGTCAGGATATAGAATGAAGACTGTACTGGACACATTGGGAACAACGTGGGATGGATATATGTGCTTCCAGTCAATCTGGGGATTCATGGTATCAGTTTTATTGGCAAAATTAGGATTGAAGTGTACTAGAAGCTCAGACTAGTAAATCCTTAGTCTTTCTTAAAAACTTTCTCACACTCATCTCTTGAAGTCCAGGTTTTTTCTTGATGTAAAACATCAGGAAGAAGTTTCAGCATTGTAGCTAGATGAGGAATGATGCTTCATAGCAGGAAGGAAACTAACTGACATACGTTTTTGGGACCAGGGTGTCATTGTTACATTGATCTCTAATGGTTCCTTTTGAAGACCATTGGCACTAGTCATATTTATTGTCACCTACAAAATGCAGGAAAAAATCCACATTCTTATGAGATTCTTGAACCATAATCCTCCAATATTTACAAGGTTGCATTTTTTTTTAGATTTCTGAGAAGTTTACTTTCATTTTTCGCAATCATTAGTACTGTATTGTTTCTTGATGATCCACTCAAAATCAGATCCACAGCCTTCTAGAGCAAGAGCTTAGTGCCAGCATTTAAAAATAAATATGGTGATATCAATGCAATCTCTTCTTACATCACTTTTGTTAGCTACTCCTGGGATTCCTCTCCCTCCGACTCCCCCCCAAGATAATTCCTTACTTAGCCTATAGCTGAGTTATTTATTATAGTTAAATTACTTTATATATCAATGTTCCTGTGATATCAGTGGCTTGCTATACAACTGTTGACACTGGGAAGACAGTGGATAATGAATGTCCCAATCAATTGTATGAAGAGGAGCTTTGGGTTAAGTCTCACTATTTCATAACCATGCATGGACAAGCAACAGAAGTACACAGTAGGCAATAGGGATTTTTACTTCATAAATATTCAATAGGTATTAATATGTCCCCTTGGTGGAAGGCATATGCTGAGAAGTGCCAAACACCCTGCACTGTTCCTGCATGTGGTAATTGTGGGGTGTCGGCTCAACTTCTGCCTCTGACTTGCATTATACCATTAACCTAGACTCATGCTATGATTCCTTGGAAACTGTGCACTTAGCTGAATAATTTATTACATGACTTTTAATTATTTATGGCTTCTTATTACAACTGAAATAAAATCTAAAGGTGGAAGAGTTCTGTGACTTATGAATATCCAAGAGACAATTGGCAGATTGCTGTGTAGTTAAGTCCCTGCATTTGCTCCTGTTTGTTTCTCTGAAGGTATTCCAAAGAGAACATTCATCTCAACCTGAATCGATTAAAACAATAACAAATGACTTCCTGCTGGTTGCACTGCATTTGTTCATCTAATCATGCTGTTTGCCTTTTCTCCAGCCTCATTTAGGCCTAAATATAAAAATTATAAAATAAAATAGGAACTGTGCAGGTCATCATAGGTTTATGAACAAATAATCTTGTCCATGCTAGAAAGTGAACAAGAGAACTGTACCGACAGAGCTTCCTTAACAGGTCATTATTTTTAATAAGCTTTTTTTTATTATACAGTATTTTTCACTTATTTCAATCAGGTGTGTTCCTTTTACTTCAGCGAAAATAAGCAGTTAATCTTGCTCTGTATATCATCACCATAGTGCATATTACAGTAGTTTAGCACATAACTGCATATAAGCCAGGATTTTCAAAAGTGACTAGTGATTTTTGGCTTCCTAACTCTTAAAGGGTCCCAGTGTTCAGAGAGTGGGTGCTTAGCATGTTATGAAAAAATCACATCCATTTTGGGTGTTTCATATGGGCACACAATCACAGGTCATCTGAAAATCTTGGTCATGATATTAGTGGATAGGATTTTCAAAAGCACTTCCTATTCAAAGTTAGACTAGTCAGTGGAACTTGGGGTCCCAAGTCACTTAGGTGCTTTTGAAAATCTCATGTAATAACAATGTCTAACATTCTTAATTTTATTCTTTCTTGAGCTCTTTTATTCCCTTTTAGCACATTCAGAATTTTACCATTCTTGATTAAATGGCAACTTTCTACTAAAGTTATGTGAAGTATCCAAATATATCTGCCCAAGTTGATTAAGGAACCTAAGGGAGTAAAGTGCCCAACTCCCATTGAATTGGGAGATTTGGGCATCTTACTCCCATAAATTTATTTGAAAATCTGAGTCTAAATAAAGGGTTGGAATGAATTATATCAGTATAGCCCGCTAGTGCTCCTATGTAGGCAAGTATCAGAGGGGTAGCCGTGTTAGTCTGAATCTGTAAAAAGCAACAGAGGGTCCTGTGGCACCTTTGAGACTAACAGAAGTATTGGGAGCATAAGCTTTCATGGGTAAGAACCTCACTTCTTCAGATGCAAGTAAGGACTTGCATCTGAAGAAGTGAGGTTCTTACCCACGAAAGCTTATGCTCCCAATACTTCTGTTAGTCTCAAAGGTGCCACAGGACTCTCTGTTCCTATGTAGGCAGTTTGTCACATTTGTAATTAAATGTTTTTCAAGGTTTCCATAGGTTACACCAATAGCATTTATTTTTGGTTGGCAAAGGTCAGCGTTTTGGTACAAAAGATCCTACTTGAATTCGGTTTAAAAAAAACCCAAACAGCTAAAATATCCATTTCACAGTTTTACAATTACTAAGGTATATGTGCACAAACAAAAATAAAAAGTGTATTTGTTTGAGATAATTTTGAAAATCTCCTTAAAACTTGTAAATTTATTTTTTAGTGCAGTAGTCTTAAAAAGTGTGCTGGATCTGTTAAACAAACAAAACCCTTTTTGAAACTGAATATGGCCTTAATCCTGCAAACACTTACATGCCTAACTTCAAGAATTAGGACAGTTTGAGTGGCTCTTTGCTTCTCCCCCTGGCTAATCAGAGAGTTTCTTAAGGAAGGAGAAGTAATCAATGGCACTACCTAAGGGAAAGCCAGCCTGTAATTGATCAGGAAGGGAGACCTAACATTCCAACATACCTAGCCCAGCCTGCCACCCTTGTGTGGTTCTTTGGGAGGAAGTGGTGGTGGCTGACCTGAATTTTCCTCAACATTAAATATTGTAATAATTTTTATCAATATTCTTCTCAAGTCCAGGCAGTGATAATGCTTCATACAGTTTGAATTTTTGTGGATTTTTTCCTTCTCTGAGATGTACAATAAAGACAGTGTTGAATAAAGATTTTTGTAATAAAGCAAAATCCCTTGGAATCATCTTTGCTTCTGCATTTATTTTATTGGAACTGTAGTTTACATTTTTTAATCTAATTTTTGCAATAGTCAGAGGTTGCAAAGAGCACATAATTTGCTACTTCTGGTCAAAATGGTACTGATTTCCTCAGAGACAGGCAAGATATCAGAATATGCCTATTAATAGTATGTTACTGCAGTGTGTCTGCATTTGCAAGATTAATTAGCCTTTAACTCTTGATCAAGTATATTGTACTTTCTTCCCTGCAGAACTGGCCTTTAGGCTCTTTGCTTCATTCTATACATTGTAATGAGAAAATTGCTGCAATGAATGAAGTACATTCTTGATGCATTGGACTATCAATGTATTTGTCTTTGTTTATTCTGTTCTTATTGGGGTAGTTGTTGTGAAACACATTTATGTTGCTAAACATAACCCCTAATTCAATACACATTTATATGTATGGTGAACCCTTCACTCAATGTACAATAACTTCAGTGCTGATAGATAATTCCTTCCCTGTTGAGCTTCACACATCTTTGAGTTCATCTGAGACCTCCGTATCATTGCCACTAAAGCTGAAGTACACGCACAGCTTTTTGACCAAGGATACTCATTATACACAATTAATTTTCTCAGTAATTTTATCCTCTTGTAAGTTATCTGGCTGTGGGATATTTAGCACTGTGTCAGATTGCCGTCATTTATGTATGATGCTAATAATGTACTTTAGAGATATGTATTGAAAGAGATGCATGCATGGAAAAGAGGTGCAAGGAAGAGTGGGAATTCTGATTTATCAAAGTTGAGCAGATTAGTAGTGATGTAAATTGCATATGGCAGTGGTTCCCAAACTTGTTCCGCAAACTTGTTGTGCAGGGAAAGCCTGGCGGGCCGGGCCGGTTTGTTTATTTGCCGCGACCGCAGGTTCAGCCAATCACGGCTCCCAGTGGCCGCGGTTCGCTGCTCCAGACCAATGGGAGCTGCTGGAAGTAGTATGGGCTGAGGGACGTACTGGCCGCCGCTTCCAGAAGCTCCCATTGGCCTGGAACAGCGAACCGCGGCCACTGGGATCCGCAATCGGCCAAACCTGCGGACGCGGCAGGTAAACAAACCGACCCGGCCCGCCAGTGGCTTTCCCTGCACAAGCAGCAGAATAAGTTTGGGAACCATTGGCATATGGTTAAACTGTTTAAATGCATCAAGGATATTTATGTTAAGGAATATAACCATGCAAGCAAAAGCATTTACACACAGAAAACAGTCAGTGAATTTTTACTTTATAAAATCTTTTAATTTGACCTTGTACTGTTTGCACATGCTTACAACAATTGCTTAGTATACCTCTGAGCCTTCTTGCATCTCCTGTAATGCAAGGTTCACTGTAGCATACCACTAAACTCATAAAATGTAGGCATTATCCATGGTGCAGTTAATGTGTAGGGCTCTCTTTCAGGGAGTTATTTTTTCAGAGTAATCTCCACTTACTCTCACAAGCAAACTTCCTTTTTTTTGATGTTTAAAGTACAAATCTGGAGATTCAATAAATGTGACATGGCAATTACAGAATTTTTCATCAAAGAACGCTGCTTAAAACCAAATAAAGAAATATTAAACTTTATTTTCCTTAACCATTAATCTATTTCCCTAAAAGAGAATCTGATTTAGCAATCAGTGATTACCGCAGTTGATATTAAAACATGGTATGTCAAACATGCACAGTTTGTTGATTGAATGGAAGTCACAATGGGAAAAATGTCTATTTCAATTGCAAGCTTTTAGCTATGTTCATGGAATGCAGTCTTCAGATATAGATTGTAAACAGATTCCTTGGCCCTTAAAACACAAATCCCTAAAGAATATTTTGTTTTCCATTAAAATTAGCAGCAGCTGGCATCTGTGACATTTAATTATATTTTTAAACATGACTAGTCAGGAGGAGAGAATAAAAGTGGATAGGCACTATCAGTTAAAATAGTGATGAACAGTAGGTGGTAGTAATGCAACATCTAGAGAGAAACTTCTAAAAATCATGCTATATAGTCTGTATCCAGCAATATTTTTAGTAACTATTCCTGAGTCCACAGCAATTTCTTCATTTTAATTAGTCTATCAATATTTGAGTTTAAATGTATAAAAAAGGTAATTCAAGTATTTGTGATTTTCTCCAAGGAAAGGTATTCATGAGCTGTAAAATATGGCTTTAGAAGGAGGTTTCTTTGTCTTTATTGATCATTTTATTGGGGCAGCCAGATCAGTGTCCATCTCTGCTAGGTACCATAACTTTTTTTTTGTCAAGACCACCTGATCATAAACAACTTAAAATAATTTAAATTCTAAAAAGGTAATAAAAATAAATAAATCCAAAGGAAAAGATTTCTAAAATACAAATCAAGGCGCTTGGATGACTCTTCGTAGAACAATAAGATGGCCTATTGCTTAGCAGGATTGCCACAACTATTGTGGTTTGCTATTTTGTGTGTGGTTTCCCTTCCCCCCCCCCCAGCATAAGCATGTATGATCCACTAAACCAGTCTGAAGTTTGTCTTGCTTGCGCAGGTGTGGGATAGCAGCCAACTGGGCAAATTAATCCCTGCTGTAACTTTATTTCAGTGGAGTTACATTGAGGATGAATTTGGCCAATAATTTTATATTTTCTACATTTCTTTGATATTAAAGATTATTGATTTCAGCAATAACTATATTGAATTGCTCAGTGGTAGAGCATGAGTTTATTTAAAAATATTGTAGGTAAATTCAGTAATTTTGACTTTTTATATAAGGAATTATTGATGAAAATGGAGAATGAAAACTTTTCCTTGGATGATTGTCATCCATAAAATGATAGCCAGTTCTCACAGGTTGATCTGCAGGTGGCTAATGAGATCAATCCAGGATCCACAGACCTTGTCACATTTGGGGCAGAGATTTCCCAGTGGAAGGGGTGGATCTGGAGTGTTGAGTCGGGCTGCGGCTCATTCTTATCTCCTAATATGTGGGAAGGAGAAAATGGGGGCAAACAGAAACACTGGTGGGAAGACTGAGGACTGTGGTGTGGTGGGCAGGAGGTTTGGGGGGCATACAGAAATCCTGGCATTGGGGGAATAGGAGGCCAGCGTGGAAGAGGGTGCACACATAATGCTTGGCGTGGGTGGAGAATGGAAGGCAATGGTATGGGGGAAGTGACACAGATCTCCTGGCATGTGTACGGGGGAAATGGAGGGGGAGGGGACAGAGCCCCTGGCATGGGGGGAAGGTGGGAATGGGGAATCGGGAATCTGGAGGAGGGGGAAATGGGGACCACACAGAGCCCCTGGCATGAAGGACTGTTTGTGGGGGTTTAACAGGGAGTTCTTGATAAAAAGGGAGATGGGAGGGTGATACACAGGGAGCTTTTGCGAGAGAATGGAGGGGTGCAGGAGCCCCTTGTGTGTAGAATGAGCTTGGCCTATAGAGCTTCTTTGGTTTTTAATGAACGCAGACTGAATTGTCTTCTCACCCTCTAAAGCTGATCCATTCAACTCAAGGATAAGGCATGCTGGCCAAGCAGTGCGTGAAAACTTAAAATGTTTGTATTATACCTGCACTAAATTCACTTTAAAAAATCCTAAACCCCTTCCTCCCCCCAAATAAACCAGAAGGACTATAACATTAATTTAAAATAGAAGCAGTTTGATTGGATAGTAATCTTTATATTGGTTAGATGCAAATAATTTATTGGAATTGTTGTGGAGAGATTCCTAACTCTCTTAACACTTTTATTTTAACATAATATAAAGTTATATATGAGTGATCAAAGCCATAAGTCAACAAGTAATGTAACCAATTTATAACACACAAACAACATACACGTCTAACCAATTATCCCACCGCCCTTCTCTATCAATCTCTTGTTATTTTTCACTTGCAAATCTGTACTTTCCTTTATATAAGAAATTAATTCCTCCTGTGAGATACAGAATTAATCGTTTTTGTAAAGAGGGGTGCTCTTATATGCATTTTCTGCTGTACCAATTTATCAGTCTGTACATGAAACATATGCACTCTTGTACCTTCTCAGGATTAATCTCTGTGACCAAGCAAGGGCAACTGCAATCCATTTTTAAAGGACTTTCCCATGTAGTGATAAGAAATCATATAGCAAATCTAGTTTTGAGGTGGCTGATAATCTATTATAAAATGTTATAGAAATTACAGTATATGGCATAATACTTGACTTAACACTTGAAACTTCTAATATTAGAACACTGCCAAATAGAGTGTCAAAATTCTACCCTGACTTGCACAGTAGCAGAATACATTATTGTTCAATGAAGTATATTTAAACACTGTACATTGTATGCATTATTTTAAATCACTTTGGTTTTAGTCTAGTCTCACTAGCAGTTCTTATAGCATAGTCCCATGTATTTGACTGTTGTCTCTCACAGAACATACTGTACATTTAACTCGTAAGCTTGCATTCCCATCTTTGTTTGAAAGACCAAATGCACAATTAGGATAAGATAGCCCAAGTAACAATATATGGGGACTCGGTGGTTTTTGAGAGGTCACCACAGTTTCACTGCTTTGTTGACCCCCTCTCCTATTCTTTTTCTGGAGTCCCTGATAGACAGCAATGGGTCCCACCATCTGCAAACGGGCTAATATTTGTGTACTTAAGATTGAAATTATTGGTAGTCCTAGATAACTCATACTAGATGATCATATTGTAAGAACCTGAATAGAAAATAATAGAATAGGTTTGTGTAAGTGGGATTTATTTAGTGGGGAAGGTTGGGGAGAAGGCTGGCTTGTGAGTTTTATTTTGTTAGTTTATTTGCAATATTGCAATAGAGTAGTTTAACTAGCCTTTTTTTCTCAATTTTGTACCCTTGTTAGTTTCTATAAAGTTTATTCAGGTTAGATTGCTCACCCTTTGTATTTTTACGGTCTACTTTTATGTTTTATTGACTTCATAGACCATAATTATTGCCCTAGTTATTTTATGTGAAATATTTTTGGTTTCCCTATTCCCCCAGATGGAAGTCTCCATCCATTTATTATTTTCAACAATTTTGTAATATTTCTATCATTATTCAAATAAAGCCATAGAGTTCATGCAAAGTGATAAAATAAAAAGGCCAACATTTTCCAACTTGGGTACCTAAAATGTAGACTCCTAAAGCCATATCTAGGCAACCTAAAAATGGCCTGATTTTTTTAAGAAGTGCTGAGCACCCACAGATTCTATTAAATTCAGTGGCTGCTACAGGTATTCAGCACCTTTGAAAATCAGGCCACTTTTATTTCGGCCTCAAGATATAGACATAGAAGCCTAACTTCAGGAACCCAAGTTTGAAAATTTGGCCAAAAATTCCATTTATAAATGCTTTTTGAGTTTATTAAATTCATAAAAGTACATTATGGACACAACATTTTTTGAATTCTAATTTCATAATACAATGAAATTATGTTAGGTTTTTAACTTTATTTAAACTATACTAAGACAGACTTATGTGAGTTTTGCTACAACTCCCCATATTGAAATCAAAGTTATTCTGAAATGTAAAATATTTGTTGTGATCAGTTCACAGATCTGCGAGCTATGAGTAGTTTGTCTGTTTTAATATTAGGGTGGTATGAATCAAATGAACACCTGCTGTATGTGAGACTGAGATTTTGTTTGTTTAAACCCTTCAATTATTTTGTCATATATTTGTGTAGCTTCAACCATACTAGTTTATTAAATACATCTATTCTTGACATTAAAAGAGATGGTTTTTTTTTTCATTAAAGCAAACCAACTTACCCAGTCAATAATTCATGTTGCTGTTTAGTTTAGATGGAATGAAAAATACACTGGCTTTTTTCTCCCTAGACTTTTAAAATGACATCTGATCCAATAAACCAAATTATATAATTTTTTTTTGTGTGAGGCCATCAATGAAAAAAGATACCAGATGGACTCTAAAATAGTGTAAATAGACTGGGATTAAAAACCACTGTTATTTAGTCACTCACTGTTAATTAAAACTTAAAAATTCCCCTAGGGTGCCCATATCCTTGAGGGAAACTTTAGGATACCACCTCTGATTTTTTTGTTTGTTTGTTTAGGTGCCTCCTTGCCCCATATTAGCACTTTTTCAGCCAAGAAGCATTGGGCTGGCTCTGGCCTCATTTCAAAGCTTGCCAATGTAAGCCAGAAAGGGTTAGCTGTTGGGCAATATGAGGCAGTCTCTTTTCCCACGAGATGAGCATATTGTCTCCACAGCACCGTGAGTCCCAAGCAAGTCCAGGTGCAGTGCAGTGCACTGCTAGTACTGGCCAGCTTCTATAATTATTTTTAGGGACAGGATTTTCTGAGTGTTTCCCCTGCCTGTTGTTTTCCCCTGTGCATCCGGTTGACCTCTGCTTTTAACCACACCAGGCAAACATAGCTTCATCAGGAACAATATATGTTGACTGGAGAGGGTCACTAGACAATGATAGAAAAGACTTTCTTCTCCCAAGTTATGAGTGCACTTCAATACAAGACTTTTTCAATTTCAGCCAGCTCACAATTGAGATTGGGGTAATAAAATACCAGTAAATTGCCAGGTCCGGTTTATATTTATTATTTTGTACTCAATAAAAACTGTAGGAGTAACATGCTTACCCAGGATGAATAGTTGATTCTTCACTTGATTATGCTGGCCTGATCCCAGTGCTACTATCAGATTGGTGAGGTTTCCCTGTAGTGATGACACTGGGAAGAGGACTGCTGTAGCCAACGAGGTGATTGATTCCTTAGGCCTTTGAAGAACCTTTACATACTGTCATAGTTTCCAGTGATATATTTTCTAGTGCTTTGTCCTGTCTAGTTTTAAATGCCTCTAAGAAAAAGTGGTGGGAGCCCTAGAGGAAAATCATCCCACAATCTCTTAAAGATCTATGTCAGGAAAACTTTCCCTGATATTTAATGTAAAACTCCCTTTCTAAATTTCAACCAGTTACTCCAGTTTATATCCTCTTGTACTATGCTGTCTCTATTTAGTTTTACACCCTTCAAAGATTAGTAGACTTATCAGGTATCTTGAGACTTAGCTCATCTAGATATGTATTACATGCAAAAAACTACCTTAAAAGAATATTAAGGCTGCAAAGTCAAGCACTCCAAAATTGACACCCATATGAGTCGTCAGCAGGGTATGAACATTTGGGAGCTATAAGGGGCTGGAGCGTGATGGAATCTTTGAAGATTTTAACTGCTAAGTTCTACGAAATCTCTACAGAGCAGATGTGAACTATGATTTTTCAAAGGCTTATAGCTTGGCCAAATTTGGTTGGATTTTCATCAAATCATCAAAAGGCACAACCCTGATTTAAAAAAAAAAAAAAAAAGCAAAGCCTCCTGCTGCTCCAAAAAATGGGGAAATGGGTGCTAGAGCCTCTCAAAGAAAAGGTTGGTAGAATTTTTTTAAATTTGGATGAAATTTTTCTAAAAAATTCAGCCTGAGGCAGTTACCTAACATGTAAAACTTCAGCACAAACAGTTAAAGTTTGTCAAAGTTATAAGCAACTGAAAAGGTCTGACAGTGGGAAGTGTCAGGCAGCCTCTGGAAGCAGTGCTACCAAACCTACCTGTCATTAGTTCTGTACACTTTCCTTCACCAATCAATTATTCTGGCCCCTCAGTCATTCTTATTGCTCTTCTCTGAACTCCCACCAACTTCTCTTTAATTTTGGTAATGACCTAAATGCAAATTCCAGATGTGGGCTCACCAGATTCCTAAAGTGAAGGACTATTATCTCCCATCAAAATACATAATATGTGCATGGCGGGTGTTTTAAAGTGGATAGTTTAAAAATATTTCAGTTTGCCTAATTGCATCTTTTTTTAAATGGTTCATTGCTCGTGGATTTTCATCAGCTGGACTGCAAGTATTATAGGTGTACCATGTACAGTGTAAAGAACGAGGAGTACTCATGGCACTGACTAACATGGCTACCACTCTGAAACATGTACAGTGTGTAACTTGCACTTTAATTTAGACCAGCTTTATATTGGCAGTCAGCACCTTATAAAAAGAAGCACTTTGTTTTGTCTCCTTAGAAGTTCAAGGTTGGCAATTATTTTGCTAGAGGGTTGTACTATTTGACTATAAAGTTTTTGGGGTTATTTTTTATGTTCGCTAACATTTCTTTTTTCCTAAGAGAAAAGCATATGAGGAGATGATAAATCTGCAGGGGTTGTCTAAGTTGAGAATTCTGACAGGGCTTCAGATCACAGAAGTGTAGAAGACATTTTTCCTTGCCTGGTAGGGTAGCCATTGCTTGTGCTATAAGTGTGGTGGTCTGGGAGATCCTGAGCATGTAAATGTGTACTGTCAGTATTGATCAATGCAGATAGTCCACCACAAGATTTCTTAAATTCAAATCTACCTGGCAGTGTATAGCTACATGTGTTTTTTGTAACTGATAAAAAGTAGAAGTGTGCAGTTTCTTTCCTGGACTGAATTATGAATGTCTAACACCAAGAGTTTATAACAGATGTTTGCAGATGCTTAAGCATGGGAGTGTGAACCAAGCTACTTCAACATTATGTCATAACTCATTGTAAAAGTAGTTTGCTTTCCTCTTCTTATTTTGTGTTATGGAGGAACATTGTTAAGACTACATCAGACTTTTGCCTTTGGCAGAAACTTATACCTTCTTTAGAGTTGAAATGGTGGGTTGCTTTAGGAAGAAGTAAAATGGACAGCACTCCATGAGGGGGTGTTTGAATTTTGAGAATATTGTGGTGCCTGGCAAGCATTCCTGGAAAAAGAAATAAACAGTAAAAATCACATTTTTTCAGAAATTTTGCATAGTATGCCTCATCAAATTTTATATCCCTTTTACTCAAAAACCACACCACCCACCAACTTCAAAATTCACCCAAATGTCAACCACCCCCTCTTTTGAATTACAACCCAAGACTTTCTGAAATCTTTTGGCCCTTCCAGTCAAAAATGACAATTTCTACTTAAGTAAAAAGAGCACGAAAAAGAAGCTGCTAAATTGGAGAGGGAAAGAGAGAGAGAGAGAGAGAGAGATTTTGCCCAGCAGCGGATTTAGAGTTAGTCGGGCCCTGTGCTCAGCTTCATTTTTGGGGCCCCTCGGGCCCAGCCAAGAAAAAGAACATTCTCTCATCTCCCTCCCCGCCCCGCCCCTGTTTTTCATTCTTTTTTTCCCTTCATCCTCCTCCTATAAGTAATAGGAAGTAAATGAAAATAAAGTGAGGTACCTTGATTGTTTTTGTAGTCTAACTTATTTTTCCACAGACCACTTGAAAATCGCTGAGGGTCTCGGCGGACCACTTAATGATCTTTCCAAATAAAGTTTGCACCGTTTGCTAACTATTGTAAAGCACTTTGGATAAGAGCACTTTATATATTAAAAAAAAAATGTTGGGGTGCGGGGTCTGGCCAGGACTTAGGGTGCAGGAGGGGGCTCAAGGATGGGAGTGCAGAGTCCTGGAGGAAGTTAGGGTGCAGGAGCAGGCCGGGGGTTGGGGTTCAGGGACTGGCCAGGAGTTAGGGTGTGGGAGAGGGCTCAGGGTTGGGGCAGGAGGGGGCACAGGGTTGGGGCAGGAGGTTGGGGCGTGGAGTGCTTACCTGGAGCAGCTCATATTTGGTGCAAGGGGTGCAGGTGGGAATGTGGGGGGATAGGGCTGCAGGAGCTCCCGTTTGTGCTCAGGGTGGGGGGGTTGCAGGAGTCAGGGCTTGGGGGGGCTGGGTATGTGTGTGTGGGGGGGTGCAGGAGTCAGGGAGGGCAGGGGGCTGGGGATATATGAGGGGGGTGCAGGAGTCAGGGCAGGGGGCTGGGGTCATGGGGGGGG